>NC_060177.1:11799464-11862356 GCF_021184085.1 Oncorhynchus gorbuscha | reverse complement strand
GTAGTTTTGGCTCAGCGGTAGTTTTGGCCTCTCTCCTATCTGCAGCCTCTGCGTCTCTCAGCGGTAGTTTTGGCTCTCTCTCCTATCTGCAGCCTCTGCGTCTCTCAGCGGTAGTTTTGGCTTCTCTCTCCTCCCTGCAGCCTCAGCGTCTCCCAGCGGTTGTCTTAGCCTTGTTGATCAGTGTGTGTAGGTAACAGTAGAAGTACATCAGGTTGTCGTACTGTCCTGTGTACTCCTGTCTCAGACACAGCTCCTGGTAGTCCTTGAGGAAGTAGTAGACAGCCTCTATGGTTGCCAGGTAGGTGTCTGGAGAACCTTTCTGATGGCGCCAGAAACACGTCTTCCTGGTCTTCAGCTCCACACGGAGCAACGCTGCAGAAACAGAGAAAAGAACAGTCCATCAGTCATTATCAGGGCCAGGAGTTTGTCCTGTTCACATTGTGACCCGACCAAGAAAAACTCTGGGCTCTTGTTGTAGGCTATAACTAGGTAATAACAAAGTAGTTCCCCCATGTAACGTACAGCACTTTAAGTTACATCAATGCTATATCTATCATAATTACCCTGTAGTCTCTCATCTGTGATGATTCTGGTGGTCTGGTTCCATGTGCTGTCGATGAACACCACTCTCTGGAGGGGACAGGCCCCTGGTGTCTCAGTCTGGCCCTCTATCCCTGCTTCCCCTCCCTCTCTTCTGTGTGTGTGGCTCCTGATGTGTGTCCCTCCGCCTGCTGTGTAGCCCCTGGCATCTCCTCGGCTCTGGGCCTCTTTGGGGACGGTTCCTCATCTGGGGAGGCAGCTGACTTCATGACAGCCAGGTTCTGCAATCTCCATGTCATCTCCTCCACTGAGACTGATCCAGGACCAGGGAACACCAGCACTACCTAAACATGCACACACACCCAATACTTGTCAGTCATTTCAAGTCAACATAATACAATGGTATTAATATTATCTAAATCAGGTTACATTAGACACATGACACACATTTTTATGTATATGATGTGGTAAACAAACTGTTTATTAGTTAATCAGGCTCACATTCTCTGAATATTTGTTCATATGAAGATGAGGAAAAGCTGACTAACTTTGTCTGTGTCATCTTCATACTCAGGTATGCAGGGGTAGGTGTAGATGGTGACATCATCGGGGGCGAGGATCTTGGCGTGTATGGCTGTGCTCTTCCCATCAACCTCACTGGGATGCTTGATGATGTCAATCTTTATAGGGAGCTGCAAACACAAGTTAGAGAAAGTTTACAGTGTGACCAACCATGTTCATCCATTACAGGTCAGGTATTACCAATACAAACAGTCAACACAGGTACTGTGAATTGTCTCAAACTTGTATCTGTACATACACCATAAGCTTGATCAATTAGTTGAATCAGGTGTGTTCTTTCATGCTGGGCTGTAACAAAAGCCTGCATCTGCACCAGAACCGAAGTACACTTCAATCTAGTGTGTGAGGCACCGTAAGTAGTACCACTATCTCTGACAGCCCATGTCTGCAGGCTAGTGCTTGAATAAAACCAATCAGACTGGCCACTACAAGCCTGTGTGCTTTAATAAAACCAATCAGACTGGCCACTACAAGCCTGTGTGCTTTAATAAAACCAATCAGACTGGCCACTACAAGCCTGTGTGCTTTAATAAAACCAATCAGACTGGCCACTACAAGCCTGTGTGCTTTAATAAAACCAATCAGACTGGCCACTACAAGCCTGTGTGCTTTAATAAAACCAATCAGACTGGCCACTACAAGCATGTGTGCTTGAATAAAACCAATCAGACTGGCCACTACAAGCCTGTGTGCTTTAATAAAACCAATCAGACTGGCCACTACAAGCCTGTGTGCTTTAATAAAACCAATCAGACTGGCCACTACAAGCCTGTGTGCTTTAATAAAACCAATCAGACTGGCCACTACAAGCCTGTGTGCTTTAATAAAACCAATCAGACTGGCCACTACAAGCCTGTGTGCTTTAATAAAACCAATCAGACTGGCCACTACAAGCCTGTGTGCTTTAATAAAACCAATCAGACTGGCCACTACAAGCCTGTGTGCTTTAATAAAACCAATCAGACTGGCCACTACAAGCCTGTGTGCTTTAATAAAACCAATCAGACTGGCCACTACAAGCCTGTGTGCTTTAATAAAACCAATCAGACTGGCCACTACAAGCCTGTGTGCTTTAATAAAACCAATCAGACTGGCCACTACAAGCCTGTGTGTGTTATGTTTAATAAGGCCAATAAGGAGAACAGAGCTCCAGATCTTTCCCTGACCTTGACAGAGGGGATTTCCTGCTGGCTGACGCCCACTAAAGAGCAGCAGGTGTAGCAGAAGAACATCCGGGAGCCTCCGCAGCTAGAACACTTCAGCCTGCCCCTCTGCTGTGCCTGCTCCAGCTCCCTGTGGGGAGCCAGCTTCAGACCATGGAGGGGAGGGGAGGCAGGGACAGGGTTCTGTTTGGTTACTGGTTTGGAGTCCTTGTCAGGTTGCTGGGTTTTAGCCAGTGGTGATTTGGGAGAGGAGGACACGTCCACACCACTGGGACTGGCTAGCACGTCCGAACTGGACATCCCACTGACTGACTGGAGGTGGCTGACAACAAACAAAACATCAAACGGGAGAATCAGGTGCACAGCCAGGGACGTAGTTATACCAGTTAGCTAGGTAGTTGGCTCGCTGAAGCAAGTCACAACAAATAAGTCAAAAGCCCGCATTTCAAAACATTGCAATATGGATAACTCATTCAAAAGATATAGAATTTTAAATCAATGGTCACAAGAAAATGCAATGAGTAATTTCTAAAAATATTAATGGTTTTAAATACATTAATACCAATAATGAAAAAATACAATGTTGACACAGTTATGTTGATTATTGGTCTATAGATAACTTTTCTACCCATCTCAGCTGAAGTGGGAAATACTCAGTAGTTAGTATGGTTAGTTTTGGAGTGGGACTGTGTAATACATACCCAGCAGCACGACGTTCTCCGCCCCCTCTAACGCCCAATGCAATATACTGTAATAGACAGTACATGGGATACATATTGGCTTGTAGAAAGGTATAAAAGTTGTCTCAGCTAACGTGTGCTAGGAAATACTCAGTAGGGTCTCTACCAGGGTTTCCATTAGCTGGTAATCCTCTGCTTTTGGCCTTCTTTTTTTATGCAGATAAAATAGTTGCTGGCCAAATTGACCGGAAGAAAAAAACAATGGTAGACAGGCTATCAGTGCATCACCCACCACTTCACAATGGTAGACAGGCTATCAGTGCATCACCCACCACTTCACAATGGTAGACAGGCTATCAGTGCATCACCCACCACTTCACAATGGTAGACAGGCTATCAGTGCATCACCCACCACTTCACAATGTGCGCTGGAGGAAGTATACATTTAAAAAAAATACTTCATTGTTTGAAACCCGAATGTTTTACCACATTGTGAGGCATGTCCTACATTGCTTGAAAATCCAACCATAGAAACATGGAGGCAATTATTTTATAAAGACTTCATAGGCATCACACGAGTTTCACGTTTGGGGAGCATATCATTTCTTCTACCGATCTGTGCCAGTTATGATCTTCATATGCACATTTTCATGGAATAGTTTAATTTCAACAATAACATTTTTGTTTCTCAATCATTGTCTTGTGGTTAATCAAAACATTCTTCATGTTAATCAGCACCAGTCTCTGACATATGGACACATTTATACACTGATCATTGGCGGTTAAATATCTTAAATGATCGGATGGAGCTCAGAGATGGCCAATGCAGCCGTTGGCCTAGAACTTCCATTATCAACTAAGTTAAAATACATAAAGCTCACAAATAAAAACAGTAGAAAATATACTGATAAATTCAGATTCTTTCACATTCATCTCTCAACTCAACTTGTCTGTCTGCCTCCCTTTCTGTCTGTCTGTCTGCCTCCCTTGGCTTGAGCTATCACTAGTGAAGCGCAACATTGTATCAAATCAATCAACTGGATTTGACCAAAAGCTGTCTCTAGTGAACTTGCAACGATCAACTAGTCTATTCCGGGCCCAGAGTTTCCTCAGAGATTTTTGCACAAGGGAAACTTATTTTATGACTGGATATATGGGATCATCAGATTATGATATTTTGCACTTTCACACCGAGGTTTGGTGATTATCGAGGGGGCGATTGTTGGAAATAGTTTTCAAATAGGCCTACTGTGAGGAATTATTAGGCAATCATTTGCAATGGAAGTAAAAAAATAAAAATAAACTTTTGACTGACTGTGTGAGGTGAAGAAAATAATTACTAAAGCTCAGCTTATTAGTGGTGGACATGGTGATTTAAGACAATCAAAAATCGAACATCCCTAAATGGGCATTTTCTTACATTTGTGCGCAACAGGCCAGGTAGGCTACATCTATGCGTGCTCAGGCGTGTGTGTTCCCTCAACATTAACAAGACAGAAACAAGGCCCATGCTCATTGCTCACATGGAGCACTCCAAACAAATGACAATGACTACTGAGTATTTCCCAACCACTTTAGCTGAGACTGGTCAAAAAGTTCTCTCTACAAGCCAATGTGTACTGCTTTGGGGATTATAGATTTTTTAAAATTTGATTTAACTGTGCGACACAGCCCCCACCAAAACTAGTAGAGACCCTACTGAGTATTTCCCACCCCAGTTTAGCTGAGACAGGCATAGCAGTGGGAAGTAGGGGTGCTGTGTCGCAATTATTATTTTTTAAACCTTTTGGGGGGTTCCACAAAAGTAGTGCACTGGGCCTTTAATAGTGCTGTATTAGTGGACCCATATAGCCATTAACAGCCCCCAAAAAAAAAAACCCCGCTATGAACAGGTACTAAAGTTCTCTCTACAAGCCAATAAGTATCCCACATACAGTGTATTGCATTGCAGAGATAGGAGTGGTTGTAAGGAATAAGGAGTCACCAGTACTCTGTATTAAACCCGTTGCCCAGCACAAGAGACCCATTTAAGTTTTGCAGAATCTATTGAATAATTTCAATAACATTATTTGTATTTTGTTGGTGTATTTATTTAAATATAGCCTACACAATAGCTTAACATACCATTATCTGTGTAAATTAATACAAATAAATGCGGTATAAATAATACAATATTTAAAGTATCCATACATTTATTCAGAGGTGGTTGCAATGCTGTGAAAAAAAGTTGTACCACAGAACAATGAGACAGATATTTCACCGGATGTATAAATGTGAAACTTCTGCTTGGCGTTTCCACAGTAAGAGGAAGCCCAGTGGGAGAATATTATTGCTAGAACGGGCTAATATAATCTGGCTAGCTCGCGCTTGGCTCTGCCCACTATGACTAATTTGTTCCGATTGGAAACGACAGGCTGTGGTCTATCTTGATTTAGTTATAAAACTATTTGGTTGTACTGCACTAGAGTCCTAAAAATATATATTACTAAAGTTTAGCATTTCTTTGCAGGGGGAATGCTGGGCATAATATCCTGTTGCTAGGAGAACGGTAATGTCAGCACTGCACTGTGTAAGCAAAGAGTTTTATAACTAACCCATTGTGCTAACTTAGAATCTTGTTGCAGATAATGATAGCTAGCTAAATTAGCTTGAGGCTATAAACACGTTCATATAGCGATACAAGGAATGTTTTTATCTAACAGTGGAAGACATAAATCCCATTTCACAATTCATTAACGTTACCTGTTTAAAATGAGACTTGATCCAATTGATTTAGAACAATTGTATATGTACTCTGAAGCGGAGCAAGCATGGACTCGCTCTACACCGGAAGTGTCAACCGGAAGAAGTTAGCGGCGCTAATGTTAATGACTGCTGTTACCTAGCAACGGAACACAAGAGTAATATTTTGACACTCAGGGCTGAGCATCTTTGGAGGGTCAGAGACAAAACATGGCTAAACAACAAGACCCAGAGGACGATGAAGAAATCCTGAGCACGTTTGAAAAGTTTGTTCGGAATCAGGGACTGGTAAGAAAAGCCTTATAAACAATGGTTATTTATTAGAGACTGCTGCCAATGTGTTAATTTGACGTTAGCTAACGTTAACAAGTAGTTCCTAGCACAGTCCAGGCAAGATTACATAGTGTAGGCAATTTTGTTTTATACCATGTGTTAAGCTGTAAGAATTCACTCGCTAATTGTGTACACTACCGGTCAAAAGTTTTAGAACACCTACTCATTCAAGGGTTTTTCTTAATTTTCTACATTGTAGAATAATAGTTAAGACATCATAACTATGAAATAACTCATATGGAATCATGTAGTAACCCAAAAAGTGTTAAACAAATCAAAATATATTTTATGGTTGAGATTCTTCAAATAGCCACCCTATTTGAAGGAGTTCCACATATGCTGAGCACTTGTTAGCTGCTTTTCCTTCACTCTGCGGTCCGACTCACCCCAAAGCATCTCATTTGGGTTGAGGTTGGGTGATTGTGTAGGCCAGGTCATCTGATGCAGCACTCCATCACTCGTCATCTTGGTAAAAATGGCCCTTACACAGCCTGGAGGTGTGTTGGGTCATTGTCCTGTTGAAAAACAAATGATAGTCCCGCTAAGCCCAAACCAGATGGGATGGCATATCGCTGCAGAATGCTGTGGTAGCCATGCTGGTTAAGTGTGCCTTGAATTCTAAATACCAGCAAAGCACCATCACACCTCCTCCTCCTCATCTGTTCACCCACATCACGTCTCATGTGGCGGTTGGAACCAAAAATCTCCAATTTGGACTCCAGACCAAATTACAAATTTCCACTGGTTTAATATTCATTGCTCATGTTTCTTGGCCCAAGCAAGTCTCTTCTTCTTATTGGTGTCCTTTAGTCGTGGTTTCTTTGCAGCAATTCGACCCTGAAGGCCTGATTCACACAGTCTCATCTGAACAGTTGATGTTTAGATGTGTCTGTTACTTGAACTCTGTGAAGCATTTATTTGGGCTGCAATTTCTGAGGTTGGTAACTAATGAACTTATCATCTGCAGCAGAGGTAACTGGGTCTTCCTTTCCTGTGGCGGTCCTCATGAGAGCCAGTTTCATCATAGCGCTTGATGGGTTTTGCGACTGCACTTGAAGAAACTTTCAAAGTTCTTGAAATTTTTCGTATTGACTGACCTTCATGTCTTAAAGTTATGATGGTCTGTTGTTTCTCTTTGCATATTTCTGCAGTTCATAATATGGACTTGGTCAATTACCAAAATAGGGCTATCTTCTGAATACCACCCCTACCTTTGTCACAACACAACTGATTGGCTCAAACGCATTAAGAAGGAAAGAAATTCCACAAATTAACATTAAAGAAATACATTCCAGGTGACGACCTCATGAATCTGGTTGAGAGAATGCCAAGAGTGTGCAACGCTGCATCAAGGCAAAGGGTGGCTATTTGAAGAATCTCAAATATAAAATATATTTGGATGTTTTACACTTTTTTGGTTACTACATGAGTCCATGTGTTATTTCATAGTTTTTACGTCTTCACTAATATTCTAAAATGTAGAAAATAGTCAAAAATGAAGAAGAACCCTTGAATGAGTATTGGTGTTCTAAAAATTTTGGCTGGTAGTGTAGGTATTTGAGATGGATCACAACATGATAATAATCAACATAAATACTCACATATAACAAATAGGCCTACATCATGATACTGAAACAGTCTCTCAACACTTTCTGTAGGTTGACTGGCCCGTGGCGTTTGAGGAGAATATAGAGATATCATCCCACTTCAAACATTACAGTCATCCCAGACAGATATATGACTACTTTAAAGTAAATGTGCCATTCCCAGTGGACGTCACCATGTCCTTCTCCAAGAGCATAGAGGAGCTATATTCCAAGATAAAACTACATGCATCCATAATGTCACAAGAACAGAGCAAAAACAAGAATGCGGAGTCAGTATTTGATGATATGAATACATGTAAGTAGCTACACTACCCACAGCTCTCAAATTCACCATCAGGCCAAATTGTATATTTCTAGCCCAGGTCATTGAAACATAGGGCTGCTGTGAAGTGGTGATACCTTTGCCATTATCTCAATGTTTCTTTCTCAGATAAAATGTATGTGCAAAGAGCACATCGAATCATGAAAGAGCAGGTAATGAGTTGCAGTTATAATTATTTGTATTAGATTTGATCATTTATATAGGATGATTCTGATTTACAACAACATTGACTGTTTAATTCCAGAGTGAGGCAGTGTCGCGGAGCTTGGACATCAAGGTGAGTCTGTTGTCTTGTCTGTTTATGGCTCTTTACACCATGAGGGACATATCTCTCTGGTGTTTACTTAGTTAAACTAATGAGTTGTGTTTCTCCAGGACTATGACTACCCAGGGTTTGATGCAGTCGAGGACACTGACATCCCAGGACATCCTGATGCCTTACAGCATTTGGACAGAGTATCAGAGGCCCAAGGCTTTAATGTACATACCTGCAAACTCAAATCTTGTGTGTGTGTGTGTGTGTGTGTGTGTGTGTGTGTGTGTGTGTGTGTGTGTGTGTGTGTGTGTGTGTGTGTGTGTGTGTGTGTGTGTGTGTGTGTGTGTGTGTGTGTGTGTGTGTGTGTGTGTGTGTGTGTGTGTGTGTGAGTGAGTGAGTGAGTGAGTGAGTGAGTGAGTGAGTGAGTGAGTGAGTGAGTGAGTGAGTGAGAGTACCAGACCAGAGTTCTGCTCTCCCTCATCAAAGGGGAATACTGTGGCAGCTCTGCAACCAATCACGTTAATCTAAGGAGCAGCCAGGCTCCTATTAAAGTCCTGTAGTATTAACAGTCCCAGGCTGCATCCTAAATGGTACCCTATTCCCTATATAGTGCACTACTTTTAACCAGGGCCCATAGAGTTTCCCATAGGGCTCTGGTCAAAAGTAGTGCAGTATACAGAAACGGAGAGACAAATGAAAGGCAGAGTAAACCAGCGCTGGGCTAGTTCTTATTTATGACCACAAACACTAATATCCATCCATTGCGCTGAAAGCCAGATGTGGCCGGTCCGGGTGATGGAGAGCAGACTTGTTATGTTATGTCAGGTCTCACAGATACCTGAGCTGTCACAGCTTTTAGGAAAAAGAGAAAGGGATCGCATGCAAACTTCACATGCATGTCAAGCACATGTGTATTGAATGTGGCCCTCTCCCGCTCTCGGTGCATGCGGTCGGATTCGACTGCATTCCAAGCACACATGATTCATCTCTCACATATGTACTGTAGCTATGCTGCTGTGTGGCAGTCTTTAACGGCAGGGTGGATTGGTATTCATTGAAAAGTAGATTAGAGATTAGCTAGTTATCTGTAATGCTTTATTTAACACTCCTGTGTCAGCTGGTATTTACTGACACAATTGGGAACCACCTAACAACAGTAAGGTCATGGTGGCTGTTTCACTGACTTATCAAAATACTAAAGAATAATTATCGAGCAATTATTATGTAATTACCACTTTGCAATGACCATTTAATTGCTGTGTACATAACAGAACAATTCAGTCCCATTAGGGTTAGGCTAATCATCATTAAACCTGCTGTATGTGTGTGTATGATTCTTTACTGCAGCCAGGCTTCCTGAAGATCTGGAGGCCGTTCTTTCTGTGTGATCTGTCCGTGGCTGTTCTCAAAGACACATTCTGGTGGTTCTTCCTCCACAGATTTAAGGTGACTTCACTCCATCCTTTGTGATGCACTATATCAACGGACAATGCAACCAAGACATGTAACTTTGATACATATATTAATATGAGGCAGATGATGGGGGAGGCTCGTCTTTTACTCCAGCCTGTACAGTACATCCATCACTGGCAATATAGTATTTATAGATGAATGTGATTTAGAGGAAATGCGTGCAGTGAAAATGATCTTATCTGAAGGTTTCTGCCAGATTCCACAACTAAGTTATGATATACTCAGTATTAAGCAGAGGCAGTCTTACACACGTAGCACAATAGAAAGCGTATGCACAATAGAACTATTGAAATATCTAAATATTGTACGTAATAGTTCCTGATAGAGTTGAGTAAATGATGAAATGTATGGCTCTGTACGTACATTTACTTTAGAATATGTTCTGACAGTTGTTGATGCTGTCAGGTTAGGTAGCCTGCAGTACCTTACAGCGTGGAATTGTGTGTCAATATCCTCCCAGCCTAATGTGGAGGAGGAGAGCCAGTTGTTTGATCGGATCTCTGGAGCCTTTGTCTCTCTGCTGATGACCGTTCAGATGGACCTGAAGGACAAGCTCTTTAAGGTACTTATGTATATTTAACAAACACTGTTATCCAGAGAGACTTACATTCAGAGCATTCAGCTGTCACAGTCATTGCAAGTAGAACCTTCTTCAAAAACAGCTGCTGTCTGCAAAATCACTGCTTCTAACTTACTTGAAGAAAAGACAAGTATCAGTGTTTGTGTAAGACAAGACAGGTGCACCAGTTACAGTAAAGACTGTGTGTGTGTTCCAGGTGTATGCAGACTGCCTGGCCCAGGCGGTCTACGCAGCGTTCTACGCAGCATTCCCTGAGTCCATGGAACGTCTAGGCCATGACTTCAAGACAGACCTGACTGACCTCATCTCCCTCTGGGTGTCAGGTTAGTGTTATTGTTTGGGTCTGGTGATCACGGCATGCAACCACATCACGCTGTATTTAGAGAGCAGTTTAACATCTAAATGCATTACAGACTTTCTAAACAACAAAATTACAAACTGTAAATGACAAAGAACAACAAAGATCAAATCAAAATGTATTTGTCACATGCTTGGTAAACAACAGGTGTAGACTAACAGTGAAATGCTTACTTACGGGCCCTTCTCAACAATGCAGAGAGAAAATTGAAAAGATTTTTGGAAAGAATTGTAACACGAGGAATAAATACACAGTGAGTAATGGTAACTTGGCTATATACACGGGGTACCAGTACTGAGTCGATGTGCAGGGGTACAATGTAATTTAGGTAGATATGTACATATAGGTAGTGGTAAAGTGACTAGGCAACAGGATAGATAATAAACAGTAGCAGCAGCGTATGTGATGAGTCAAAAGAGTTAGTGCAAAAAGGGTCAACGCAGTCCAGGTAGCTATGTTGTTATCTATTTAGTAGTCTTATGGCTTGGGGGTAGAAGCTGTTCAGGGTGTTGTTGGTTCCAGACCAGCACCGGTATTGCTTGCCATTCGGTAGATGGGTGGCTGGAGTCTGACAGTTTTTGGGCCGTCCTTTTAATTTTTTTTTTCACCTTTATTTAACTAGGCAAGTCAGTTAAGAACAAATTCTTATTTTCAATGATGTCCTAGGAACAGTGGGTTAACTGCTTGTTCAGGGGCAGAACAACAGATTTGTACCTTGTCAGCTTGGGGATTTGAACTTGCAACCTTCCGGTTACTAGTCCAACACTCTAACCACTAGGCTACCCTGTCGCTCCTTTGATAAGAACAACATACATTTAGTGTTTAAAAATAGTGTGTCTGTCTCCTATGTGTCTCTGTTAGGTGTGAAGCCCACCCTGTTGTCATGGCAGAGCTGGAACCTGGGCTGGCTGGATCCTGTAGACACGTCCGGGAAGAGCAATGGAGAGTCAGCATGTGGTAAGACCTGATCTACTGACCTGTTTCAGATTTACTGACGGTTTGCATCTACCTGAAAGTTGTTTCAGATTCACATCTACTGACCTGTTGTTTCAGATTCACTGAGGGTTTACATTTACTGACCTGTTGTTTCAGATTCACATCTACTGACCTGTTGTTTCAGATTCACTGATGGTTTACATTTTCTGACCTGTTGTTTCAGATTCACTGGGGTTTAGATTTACTGACCTGTTGTTTCAGATTCACATCTACTGACCTGTTGTTTCAGATTCACATCTACTGACCTGTTGTTTCAGATTCACTGGGGGTTTACATTTACTGACCTGTTGTTTCAGATTCACTGGGGGTTTACATTTACTGACCTGTTGTTTCAGATTCACTGAGGGTTTACATTTACTGACCTGTTGTTTCAGATTCACTGAGGGTTTACATCTACTGACCTTTTGTTTCAGATTCACTGAGGGTTTACTGACCTGTTGTTTCAGATTCACATTTACTGACCTGTTGTTTCAGATTCACATTTACTGACCTGTTGTTTCAGATTCTGGGGTTTACATCTACTGACCTGTTGTTTCAGATTCACTGTTTACATTTACTGACCTGGTCAGATTCACATTTACTGACCTGTTGTTTCAGATTCACTGAGGGTTTACATTTACTGACCTGTTGTTTCAGATTCACTGGGGGTTTACATTTACTGACCTGTTGTTTCAGATTCACTGACCTGGGTTTACATCTACTGACCTGTTGTTTCAGATTCACTGTTGTTTGGGGTTTACATTTACTGACCTGTTGTTTCAGATTCACATCTACTGACCTGTTGTTTCAGATTCACATCTACTGACCTGTTGTTTCAGATTCACTGGGGTTTACATTTACTGACCTGTTGTTTCAGATTCACTGGGGTTTTTACATTTACTGACCTGTTGTTTCAGATTCACATCTACTGACCTGTTGTTTCAGATTCACTGTTGTTTCAGATTCACTGGGGTTTACATTTACTGACCTGTTGTTTCAGATTCACATCTATTGACCTGTTGTTTCAGATTCACTGGGGGTTTACATTTACTGACCTGTTGTTTCAGATTCACATTTACTGACCTGTTGTTTCAGATTCACATTTCTGACCTGTTGTTTCAGATTCACATCTACTGACCTGTTGTTTCAGATTCACATCTACTGACCTGTTGTTTCAGATTCACTGGGGTTTACATTTACTGACCTGTTGTTTCAGATTCACTGGGGGTTTACATTTACTGACCTGTTTCAGATTTACTGCAGGTTTACATTCTAACCTATGGTTTCAGATTCACAGAGAATTTACATCTACTTACCTGTTGTTTCAGATTCAATGAGGGTTTACATTTACTGACCTGTTTCAGATTTACTGCGGGTTTACATCTACTAACCTATGGTTTCAGATTCACAGAGAATTTACATCTACTGACCTGTTGTTTCAGATTCACATCTACTGACCTGTTGTTTCAGATTTACTTAGGGTTTACATCTACTGACCTGTTGTTTCAGACTGACTGAGGGTTTACTTCTACTGACCTGTTTCAGATTTACTGAGGGTTTACATCTACTGACCTGTTGTTTCAGATTCACATCTACTGACCTGTTGTTTCAGATTCACTGGGGGTTTACATCTACTGACCTGTTGTTTCAGATTCACATCTACTGACCTGTTGTTTCAGATTCACTGAGGGTTTACATCTACTGACCTGTTGTTTCAGATTCACATCTACTGACCTGTTGTTTCAGATTCACTGGGGGTTTGACATTTACTGACCTGTTGTTTCAGATTCACTGGGGGTTTACATTTACTGACCTGTTGTTTCAGATTCACATCTACTGACCTGTTGTTTCAGATTCACATTTACTGACCTGTTGTTTCAGATTCACATCTACTGACCTGTTGTTTCAGATTCACATCTACTGACCTGTTGTTTCAGATTCACTGGGGGTTTACATTTACTGACCTGTTGTTTCAGATTCACATCTACTGACCTGTTGTTTCAGATTCACTGAGGGTTTACATCTACTGACCTGTTGTTTCAGATTCACTGGGGGTTTACATCTACTGACCTGTTGTTTCAGATTCACATCTACTGACCTGTTGTTTCAGATTCACACATTTACTGACCTGTTGTTTCAGATTCACATCTACTGACCTGTTGTTTCAGATTCACATTTACTGACCTGTTGTTTCAGATTCACATCTACTGACCTGTTGTTTCAGATTCACATTTACTGACCTGTTGTTTCAGATTCTACTGACCTGTTGTTTCAGATTCACATCTACTGACCTGTTGTTTCAGATTCACATCTACTGACCTGTTGTTTCAGATTCACTGGGGGTTTACATTTACTGACCTGTTGTTTCAGATTCACATCTACTGACCTGTTGTTTCAGATTCACTGACCTGTTGTTTCAGATTCACATCTACTGACCTGGTTTACATCTACTGACCTGTTGTTTCAGATTCACTGGGGGTTTACATCTACTGACCTGTTGTTTCAGATTCACATCTACTGACCTGTTGTTTCAGATTCACTGGGGGTTTACATTTACTGACCTGTTGTTTCAGATTCACATCTACTGACCTGTTGTTTCAGATTGACTGAGGGTTTACATTTACTGACCTGTTGTTTCAGATTCACTGGGGGTTTACATCTACTGACCTGTTGTTTCAGATTCACATCTACTGACCTGTTGTTTCAGATTCACTGAGGGTTTACATCTACTGACCTGTTGTTTCAGATTCACTGAGGGTTTACTTCTACTGACCTGTTTCAGATTTACTGCGGGTTTACATCTACTAACCTATGGTTTCAGATTCACAGAGAATTTACATCTACTTACCTGTTGTTTCAGATTCAATGAGGGTTTACTTCTACTGACCTGTTTCAGATTTACTGCGGGTTTACATTACTAACCTATGGTTTCAGATTCACAGAGAATTTACATCTACTCACCTGTTGTTTCAGATTCACATCTACTGACCTGTTGTTTCAGACTGACTGAGGGTTTACTTCTACTGACCTGTTTCAGATTTACTGAGGGTTTACATCTACTGACCTGTTGTTTCAGATTCACATCTACTGACCTGTTGTTTCAGATTTACATCTACTGACCTGTTGTTTCAGACTGACTGAGGGTTTACTTCTACTGACCTGTTTCAGATTTACTGAGGGTTTACATCTACTGACCTGTTGTTTCAGATTCACGAGTGTTTACATCTACTGACCTGTTGTTTCAGACTGACTGAGGGTTTTAGGCTAAATCTATTCTGTCACATAACGCTGTGATGTAGTGAAGGCATGACTTGATAGTTAGACGTTAAACTGTCCAGTCATCCTGACCGTGGTGCCGTGGCCTCGCTGAGTGTTGGCACACAACAAACCATCACTGCACTGTGGACAGCTTTAGGATAGTAGGATTTGAAATTCATTCACTTTTATTCTCACAATATTGTGTTGATCTTAGTTTGTAGCTTGCGCTCATAACTCTCAGACATGGATTTATACTGTGTGTGTGTCTGTGTGTGTGTGTGTGTCTGTGTGTCTGTAACTGATTATTGCTCTCTGTGGTTTAGATGTGTCACTAGACAGGAGAGTGTGTAATGTTAGTGCTGTTTGAAAGTGTTCTGGTGTTCTGGGGGTTCCGTGCTAAGCTTCAAAACACTCCAGACTCTCTGGGGGAAACAAGGTTCAAATGTATCAAGTTCTGCCTTTCCCTTGTATCCCCTGGAACCCCTACACCCACCTGCCTTTCCCTTGTCTCCCTTGTCTCCCCTCTCACCCCTACCCTTCCCTCCACACATGCTGTTGGCATTAAGCACACATGTTGTCTCATTTGTTCCTGCTTCGCCACAAATGCATGCAGGGCCTACTGCCATCCGCTGTGCTTAAAGTGTGTCTCTGGATCGTAGTAGATCGTTGCTCACATTACTTTAACAAGTGGAGTGTTTGCTGCTGTGCAACACTGATGTTGCTGATGCTACTGTAGCTGATTCCACTCATCACCAGCGTTCATGCCACTCTGACTCGTTCTGCATCCCAAATGGCATCCTATTCTGCTTGGTCAAAAGTAGTGCACTATATGGGGAATTTGGTGCCGTTTGGGATTAGACTAAACCTACTGACCTGTTGTTTCAGATTGACTGAGGGTTTAGGCTAAATCTACTGACCTGTTGTTTCAGATTGACTGAGGGTTTAGGTTAAGTCTACTGACCTGTTGTTTCAGATTGACTGAGGGTTTAGGTTAAGTCTACTGACCTGTTGTTTCAGATTGACTGAGGGTTTAGGCTAAGTCTACTGACCTGTTGTTTCAGATTGACTGAGGGTTTAGGCTAAGTCTACTGACCTGTTGTTTCAGATTGACTGAGGGTTTAGGCTAAGTCTACTGACCTGTTGTTTCATATTGACTGAGGGTCTACAGGTTGTTTCAGATTGACTGAGGGTTTAGGCTAAGTCTACTGACCTGTTGTTTCAGATTGCTGAGGGTTTCTACAACGGTTGTATGCCAGTTAGGCTCTACACCGGTTGTATGCTAGGGTTAGGCTCTACACCGGTTGTATGCCAGTTAGGCTCTACACCGGTTGTATGCTAGGGTTTAGGCTCTACACCGGTTGTATGCTGAGTTAGGCTCTACATCGGTTGTATGCTAGTTAGGCTCTACACCGGTTGTATGCCAGTTAGGCTCTACACCGTTTGTATGCTAGTTAGGCTCTACACCGGTTGTATGCTAGTTAGGCTCTACACCGGTTGTATGCCAGTTAGGCTCTACAACGGTTGTATGCCAGTTAGGCTCTACAACGGTTGTATGCTACAACGGTTGTATTAGGCTCTATACCGGTTGTATGCTAGTTAGGCTCTACACCGGTTGTATGCTAGTTAGGCTCTACACCGGTTGTATGCTAGTTAGGCTCTACAACGGTTGTATGCTAGTTAGGCTCTATACCAGTTGTATGCTAGTTAGGCTCTACACCGGTTGTATGCTAGTTAGGCTCTACACTGGTTGTATGCTAGTTAGGCTCTACACTGGTTGTATGCTAGTTAGGCTCTACACTGGTTGTATGCCAGTTAGGCTCTACACCGGTTGTATGCTAGTTAGGCTCTATACCGGTTGTATGCTAGTTAGGCTCTACACCGGTTGTATGCTAGTTAGGCTCTACACTGGTTGTAAAGTGGATTAATGTGCTTCATTGTAAGAAGTTATGTGGCCACTTTAGTTGTGATGCAACCCTTATCAAAACATATAGACCTATGGTCTAGGCTACATGAGGTGTGCGACTATGATTTTAAAAGTCACAAAAAAAGGAATGACATGTTTCTTGTCTTACTGCTCAGAAGCTGGGCATCATTTACTATTGATAATATATCATTCACAACTGATTTTGTCACCCATTACACTATTCTTAATTTAATATTGTTTTTACATTTACTAAATAATATATTTGTGATATTTGTTTCAATTTAGAATGGACCATTCTCATGCACCTGTCTCAATGCACTTAAATAGTGAATGGAGGACGGTTTTACCATGGTTCATTTTCATGCCAGCCAGGTAGGCTATACTCCTGTTGTAAAGAGAAGCAATGTGCTTAATATTAGGAACATTGAGAAATAAATATACTAGGCCTAGCTGATTGGATCAGAGTTCTAATAGAGGCCATCAAAACTGTTTTCTCATGCAATTGCATAGCCTATAGAAAAGTTGCTCAATATGAGCACATGGGCTCTCATTAAATGTTTGATTAGATTTTCGAATGGAATTGCATTGTCAGAGTGATTAGAGGGACGATATTGTCTCTCTCCTTTATTATCCTAACCAGCAAGCCTAACCTCCAGTTATCTCTCTCCTCTATGTTTGTAGCAAGCCTTGCTAGCTCTCTGTCCTCTATGTTTATAGCAGGCCTTGCTATTTCTCTATCCTATATGCTCCAAGCAGGCCTAGCCAGCTCTCTCCTCTCTCCTCTATGTTCCTAGCAGGCCTAGCCAGCTCTCTCCTCTATGTTCCTAGCAGGCCTAGCCAGCTCTCTCCTCTATGTTCCTAGCAGGCCTAGCCAGCTCTCTCCTCTATGTTCCTATCAGGCCGAGCCAGCTCTCTCCTCTCTCCTCTATGTTCCTATCAGGCCTAGCCAACTCTCTCCTCTCTCCTCTATGCTCATAGCAGGCCTAGCCAGCTCTCTCCTCTCTCGTCTATGTTCCTAGCAGGCCTAGCCAGCTATCTCCTCTCTCCTCTGTGTTCCTAGCAGGCCTAGCCAGCTATCTCCTCTCTCCTCTATGTTCCTAGCAGGCCTAGCCAGCTCTCTCCTCTATGTTCATAGCAGCCCGAGCCAGCTCTCTCCTCTCTCTCCTCTATGTTCCTAGCAGGCCAAGCCAGCTCTCTCCTATATGTTCCTAGCAGGCCTAACCAGCTCTCTCCTATACCCTCTATGTTCATAGCAGGCCGAGCCAGCTCTTTCCTCTATGCTTCTAGCAGGCCCAGCCAACTCTCTCCTCTTTTCCTCTATGCTCCTAGCAGGCCTAGCCAGCTCTTTCCTCTTTCCTCTATGTTCCTAGCAGGCCTAGCCAGCTCTCTCCTCTTTCCTCTATGTTCCTAGCAGGCCTAGCCAGCTCTCTCCTCTTTCCTCTATGTTCCTAGCAGGCCTAGCCAGCTCTCTCCTCTTTCCTCTATGTTCCTAGCAGGCCTAGCCAGCTCTCTCCTCTATGTTCCTAGCAGGCCTAGCCAGCTCTCTCCTCTATGTTCCTAGCAGGCCTAGCCAGCTCTCTCCTCTTTCCTCTATGTTCCTAGCAGGCCTAGCCAGCTCTCTCCTCTTTCCTCTATGTTCCTAGCAGGCCTAGGCAGCTCTCTCCTCTATGTTCCTAGCAGGCCTAGCCAGATCTCTCCTCTATGTTCCTAGCAGGCCTAGCCAGATCTCTCCTCTATGTTCCTAGCAGACCTAGCCAACTCTCTCCTCTCTCCTCTATGCTCATAGCAGGCCTAGCCAGCTCTCTCCTGTCTCGTCTATGTTCCTAGCAGGCCTAGCCAGCTCTCTCCTCTCTCCTCTATGTTCCTAGCAGGCCTAGCCAGCTCTCTCCTCTATGTTCCTAGCAGGCCTAGCCAGCTCTCTCCTCTATGTTCCTAGCAGGCCTAGCCAGCTCTCTCCTCTTTCCTCTATGTTCCTATCAGGCCTAGCCAGCTCTCTCCTCTGTGTTCCTAGCAGGCCAAGCCAGCTCTCTCCTCTTTCCTCTATGTTCCTAGCAGGCCTAGCCAGCTCTCTCCTCTATGTTCCTAGCAGGCCTAGCCAGATCTCTCCTCTATGTTCCTAGCAGACCTAGCCAACTCTCTCCTCTCTCCTCTATGCTCATAGCAGGCCTAGCCAGCTCTCTCTCTCCTGTCTAGCCAGCTCTCTCCTCTCTCCTCTATGTTCCTAGCAGGCCTAGCCAGCTCTCTCCTCTCTCCTCTATGTTCCTAGCAGGCCTAGCCAGCTCTCTCCTCTATGTTCCTAGCAGGCCTAGCCAGCTCTCTCCTATATCCTCTATGTTCATAGCAGGCCTAGCCAGCTCTTTCCTCTATGCTCCTAGCAGGCCCAGCCAGCTCTCTCCTCTTTCCTCTATGTTCCTAGCAGGCTTAGCCAGCTCTCTCCTCTTTCCTCTATGTTCCTAGCAGGCCTAGCCAGCTCTCTCCTCTTTCCTCTATGTTCCTAGCAGGCCTAGCCAGCTCTCTCCTCTTTCCTCTATGTTCCTAACAGGCCTAGCCAGATCTCTCCTCTATGTTCCTAGCAGGCCTAGCCAGCTCTCTCCTCTATGTTCCTAGCAGGCCTAGCCAGCTCTCTCCTCTCTCCTCTATGTTCCTAGCAGGCCTAGCCAGCTCTCTCCTCTCTCCTCTATGTTCCTATCAGGCCTAGCCAGCTCTCTCCTCTATGTTCCTAGCAGGCCAAGCCAGCTCTCTCCTCTTTCCTCTATGTTCCTAGCAGGCCTAGCCAGCTCTCTCCTCTATGTTCCTAGCAGGCCTAGCCAGATCTCTCCTCTATGTTCCTAGCAGGCCTAGCCAGCTCTCTCCTCTCTCCTCTATGTTCCTAGCAGGCCTAGCCAGCTCTCTCCTCTATGTTCATAGCAGGCCTAGCCAGCTCTCTCCTCTCTCCTCTATGCTCCTAGCAGGCCCAGCCAGCTCTCTCCTCTTTCCTCTATGTTCCTAGCAGGCCTAGCCAGCTCTTTCTCTTTCCTCTATGTTCCTAGCAGGCCTAGCCAGCTCTTTCCTCTATGCTCCTAGCAGGCCTAGCCAGCTCTCTCCTTTCTCTATGTTCCTAACAGGCCTAGCCAGGCCCAGCCAGCTCTCTCCTCTTTCCTCTATGTTCCTAGCAGGCCTAGCCAGCTCTCTCCTCTCTCCTCTATGTTCCTAGCAGGCCTAGCCAGCTCTCTCCTCTCTCTCTCTCCTCTATGTTCCTAGCAGGCCTAGCCAGCTCTCTCCTCTATGTTCCTAGCAGGCCTAGCCAGCTCTCTCCTATCCTCTATGTTCCTAGCAGGCCTAGCCAGCTCTCTTCCTCTATGTTCCTCTATGTTCTATGTTCCTAGCAGGCCTAGCCAGCTCTCTCCTCTATGTTCCTAGCAGGCCTAGCCAGCTCTCTCCTCTCTCCTCTATGTTCCTAGCAGGCCTAGCCAGCTCTCTCCTCTCTCCTCTATGTTCATAGCAGGCCTAGCCAGCTCTCTCCTCTATGTTCCTAGCAGGCCTAGCCAGCTCTTTCCTCTATGTTCCTAGCAGGCCTAGCCAGCTCTTTCTCTTTCCTCTATGTTCCTAGCAGGCCTAGCCAGCTCTTTCCTCTATGCTCCTAGCAGGCCTAGCCAGCTCTCTCCTATCTCCTCTCTCCTCTATGGTCCTAGCAGGCCCAGCCAGCTCTCTCCTCTTTCCTCTATGTTCCTAGCAGGCCTAGCCAGCTCTCTCCTATCTCCTCTATGTTCCTAGCAGGCCTAGCCAGCTCTCTCCTCTATGTTCATAGCAGGCCTAGCCAGCTCTCTCTCCTCTCCTCTCTCCTCTATGTTCCTAGCAGGCCTAGCCAGCTCTCCTCTATGTTCCTAGCAGGCCTAGCCAGCTCTCTCCTATATCCTCTATGTTCATAGCAGGCCTAGCCAGCTCTCTCCTCTATGTTCCTAGCAGGCCTAGCCAGCTCTCTCCTCCTCCTCTATGTTTCCTCTAGCCAATCCTCTTCTCCTCTATGTTCATAGCAGGCCTAGCCAGCTCTCTCCTCTCTCCTCTATGTTCCTAGCAGGCCCAGCCAGCTCTCTCCTCTATGTTCCTAGCAGGGCTCTCTCCTCTATGTTCCTAGCAGGCCTAGCCAGCTCTTTCCTCTATGTTCCTAGCAGGCCTAGCCAGCTCTCTCCTCTCTCCTCTATGCTCCTAGCAGGCCCAGCCAGCTCTCTCCTCTTTCCTCTATGTTCCTAGCAGGCCTAGCCAGCTCTTTCTCTTTCCTCTATGTTCCTAGCAGGCCTAGCCAGCTCTTTCCTCTATGCTCCTAGCAGGCCTAGCCAGCTCTCTCCTATCTCCTCTCTCCTCTATGCTCCTAGCAGGCCCAGCCAGCTCTCTCCTCTTTCCTCTATGTTCCAAGCAGACCTAGCCAGCTCTCTCCTCTTTCCTCTATGTTCCTAGCAGGCCTAGCCAGCTCTCTCCTCTTTCCTCTATGTTCCTAGCAGGCCTAGCCAGCTCTCTCCTCTTTCCTCTATGTTCCTAGCAGGCCTAGCCAGCTCTCTCCTCTTTCCTCTATGTTCCTAGCAGGCCTAGCCAGCTCTCTCCTCTTTCCTCTATGTTCCTAGCAGGCCTAGCCAGCTCTCTCCTCTTTCCTCTATGTTCCTAGCAGGCCTAGCCAGCTCTCTCCTCTTTCCTCTATGTTTCTAGCAGGCCTAGCCAGCTCTCTCCTCTCTCCTCTATGTTCCTAGCAGGCCTAGCCAGCTCTCTCCTCTTTCCTCTATGTTCCTAGCAGGCCTAGCCAGCTCTTACCTCTAAGTTCCTAGCAGGCCTAGCCAGCTCTCTCCTCTCTCCTCTATGTTCATAGAAAGCCTAGCCAGCTCTCTCCTCTATGCTCCTAGCAGGCCTAGCCAGCTCTGTCCTCTTTCCTCTATGCTCCTAGCAGGCCTAGCCAGCTCTCTCCTCTATGCTCCTAGCAGGCCTAGCCAGCTCTTTCCTCTATGCTCCTAGCAGGCCTAGCCAGCTCTTTCCTGTATGTTCCTAGCAGGCCTTGCCAGCTCTCTCCTCTTTCCTCTATGTTCCTAGCAGGCCTAGCCAGCTCTCTCCTCTTTCCTCTATGTTCCTAGCAGGCCTAGCCAGCTCTCTCCTCTCTCCTCTATGTTCATAGCAAGCCTAGCCAGCTCTCTCCTCTATGCTCCTAGCAGGCCTAGCCAGCTCTCTCCTCTTTCCTCTATGCTCCTAGCAGGCCTAGCCAGCTCTTTCCTCTGTGCTCCTAGCAGGCCTAGCCAGCTCTTTCCTGTATGTTCCTAGCAGGCCTTGCCAGCTCTCTCCTCTTTCCTCTATGCTCCTAGCAGGCCTAGCCAGCTCTTTCCTCTATGTTCCTAGCAGGCCCAGCCAGCTCTCTCCTCTTTCCTCTATGCTCCTAGCAGGCCTAGCCAGCTCTCTCCTCTCTGTTCCTAGCAGGCCGAGCCAGCTCTCTCCTCTTTCCTAAATGTTCCTAGCAGGCCTAGCCAGCTCTCTCCTCTATGTTCCTAGCAGGCCTAGCCAGCTCTCTCCTCTTTCCTCTATGTTCCTAGCAGGCCTAGCCAGCTCTCTCCTCTTTCCTCTATGTTCCTAGCAGGCCTAGCCAGCTCTCTCCTCTTTCCTCTATGCTCCTAGCAGGCCTAGCCAGCTCTCTCCTCTTTCCTCTATGTTCCTAGCAGGCCTAGCCAGCTCTCTCCTCTTTCCTCTATGTTCCTCGCAGGCCTAGCCAGCTCTCTCCTCTTTCCTCTATGCTCCTAGCAGGCCTAGCCAGCTCTCTCCTCTTTCCTCTATGTTCCTAGCAGGCCTAGCCAGCTCTCTCCTCTTTCCTCTATGCTCCTAGCAGGCCTAGCCAGCTCTCTCCTCTATGTTCCTAGCAGGCCTCGCCAGCTCTCTCCTCTTTACTCTATGCTCCTAGCAGGCCTAGCCAGCTCTCTCCCATTTCCTCTATGTTCCTAGCAGGCCTAGCCAGCTCTCTCCTCTATGTTCCTAGCAGGCCTAGCCAGCTCTCTCCTATTTCCTCTATGCTCCTAGCAGGCCTAGCCAGCTCTCTCCTCTCTCCTCTATGCTCCTAGCAGGCCTAGCCCGCTCTCTCCTATTTCCTCTATGTTCCTAGCAGGCCTAGCCAGCTCTCTCCTCTTTCCTCTATGTTCCTAGCAGGCCTAGCCAGCTCTCTCCTCTTTCCTCTATGCTCCTAGCAGGCCTAGCCAGCTCTCTCCTCTATGTTCCTAGCAGGCCTCACCAGCTCTCTCCTCTTTACTCTATGCTCCTAGCAGGCCTAGCCAGCTCTCTCCCATTTCCTCTATGTTCCTAGCAGGCCTAGCCAGCTCTCTCCTCTATGTTCCTAGCAGGCCTAGCCAGCTCTCTCCTATTTCCTCTATGCTCCTAGCAGGCCTAGCCAGCTCTCTCCTCTCTCCTCTATGCTCCTAGCAGGCCTAGCCCGCTCTCTCCTATTTCCTCTATGTTCCTAGCAGGCCTAGCCAGCTCTCTCCTCTCTCCTCTATGTTCCTAGCAGTCCTAGCCAGCTCTCTCCTCTTTACTCTATGCTCCTAGCAGGCCTAGCCAGCTATTTCATATTTCCTCTATGCTCCTAGCAGGCCTAGCCAGCTCTCTCCTCTCTCCTCTATGCTCCTAGCAGGCCTAGCCAGCTCTCTCCTCTCTCCTCTATGTTCCTAGCAGGCCTAGCCAGCTCTCTCCTCTTTACTCTATGCTCCTAGCAGTCCTAGCCAGCTCTCTCCTATTTCCTCTATGTTCCTAGCAGGCCTAGCCAGCTCTCTCCTCTCTCCTCTATGCTCCTAGCAGGCCTAGCCAGCTCTCTCCTATTTCCTTTATGTTTCTAGCAGGCCTAGCCAGCTCTCTCCTCTTTAGCCAGCTCTCTCCTCTCTATGCTCCTAGCAGGCCTAGCCAGCTCTTTCCTCTATGTTCTTAGCAGACCCAGCTCTCTTCTCTTACAACCCAGTTAGCTCCTGTTGGCTGCAGTCTCCTCCACAGCCTGTTGGGAATCCACAGCCTTGAGTTAGAAAGGTGTTTACATTTTGAACATGTTACAAATTATCTGCTAAGACTAACTTTGCGTGACTTGGCAGAAGCCTTCACCTTGCTCAGACTTTGTTTGGGTCAACCTTATTCTGGGGTTTGCTCTCTCAACTTGACTCTTTATCTGTCAGAACTGCTCAGAGCCAGATGTGAACCCCAACAGAAGGTAAAGCTCTCATCTATCTGTCTGTCTGTCTGTCTGTCTGTCTGTCTGTGTGTGTGTGTGTGTGTGTGTGTGTGTGTGTGTGTGTGTGTGTGTGTGTGTGTGTGTGTGTGTGTGTGTGTGTGTGTGTGTGTGTGTGTGTGTGTGTGTGTGTGTGTGTGTGTGTGTGTGTGTGTGTGTGTGTGTGTGTGTGTGTGTGTGGCCGCCTGCCAATACACTCTTCCCTCAATCTGAAAGCTCTCAGATTTCACTCAATACAATATACATTTATGAGTTACGACAACATGTTCCGTCTGTTGACATAGTTTTATCCGCTGCTGCATCAAATGAAGAGATGTATCCAGGACTGTTATCCTGACCTTATCAGACAAGGAATCATGTCATTCATGTGTCTCATGCATCTCCCTGCTGGACCCTTATCTAAATTAAACTTTTCCCATATGTATCTTCCCAGTGTGTATTTAATATTGTTGGGACAAAGGACAGCAGATTTGATTATCTAGTCCTTTAGTCATATAAGATGGGAACTAGTCTGGTTAACATCTCTGGAGAGAACTCCAACGCAGTGAGACAGAGCGTTTATTAACGTCTGCAGTCTGAAGGACCCTGGCCTGCAGCAGACCTTTAAACTGTGATAAACTGCAGGTTGTTATTTTTAGGTCGTCAGTATTAAGAGACTAAAGGAAGGTGTTGTTAGAATGATATATTGATCTGTAGGGGGCTTGACTCACCATCTCTGAATATGTTTTTGAGATCCCAGCCAAGCTCACATCCTGAAAATATATTTTGAGATCCTAGAAGATGCTGTAAGATCCTACAATATCTTAGAGGATCACCAGGCAATGATACTTGTCTCTTGTCAGGGTTTAACAGGTAAACCCACAATCCAATAATACTGTATGCGGTTGTTATATGATATATGATATAAGGTATAAAACATTGTTATGGTACATGAGGCATTGATTAATGCTCAATTTTAAAATCACCTTCCTACCATCACATCTAAGGCAGTATGACACCAATTTTGATCCAACTTTGCAAATCAATTTCAATGGAGGTACATAACACACTCCCCACCTCTCGTCATGATCTGTTCCATCTTTACCGAGAACCATATTCCGGATTTTAACAGGGTCATTAGCATCGCGGTTATAGAACATAGTATGATGGTGGAACCCTATGCCATTCTGTATATCAGTGTCTGTGTTTAAAATAAAAAACACTTAAGTTGTCAGATATATGCTGGTTTATTATCCATATGACATCAGCACAGCCGATCCTTTTGATATTCCTGACGAGTTATTTTTCCTGTTCAGTTATTCCTAGAATGTCTTGTATTTTGCTGTTCAGTTATTCTCTGAATGTCTTGTATTTTGCTGTTCAGTTATTCCTAGAATGTCTTGTATTTTGCTGTTCAGTTATTCTCTGAATGTCTTGTATTTTGCCGTTCAGTTATTCCTAGAATGTCTTGTATTTTGCTGTTCAGTTATTCTCTGAATGTCTTGTATTTTGCTGTTCAGTTATTCCTGAATGTCTTGTATTTTGCCGTTCAGTTATTCCTAGAATGTCTTGTATTTTGCTGTTCAGTTATTCCTAGAATGTCTTGTATTTTGCTGTTCATTTATTCCTAGAATGTCTTGTATTTTGCTGTTCAGTTATTCCTAGAATGTCTTGTATTTTGCTGTTCAGTTATTCCTAGAATGTCTTGTATTTTGCTGTTCAGTTATTCTCTAGAATGTCTTGTATTTTGCTGTTCAGTTATTCTCTGAATGTCTTGTATTTTGCTGTTCAGTTATTCTCTGAATGTCTTGTATTTTGCTGTTCAGTTATTCTCTGAATGTCTTGTATTTTGCCGTTCAGTTATTCCTAGAATGTCTTGTATTTTGCTGTTCAGTTATTCTCTGAATGTCTTGTATTTTGCTGTTCAGTTATTCTCTGAATGTCTTGTATTTTGCTGTTCAGTTATTCTCTGAATGTCTTGTATTTTGCTGTTCAGTTATTCTCTGAATGTCTTGTATTTTGCTGTTCAGTTATTCTCTGAATGTCTTGTATTTTGCTGTTCAGTTATTCTCTGAATGTCTTGTATTTTGCTGTTCAGTTATTCTCTGAATGTCTTGTATTTTGCTGTTGTTATTTTGCTGTTCAGTTATTCTCTGAATGTCTTGTATTTTGCTGTTCAGTTATTCTCTGAATGTCTTGTATTTTGCTGTTCAGTTATTCTCTGAATGTCTTGTATTTTGCTGTTCAGTTATTCTCTGAATGTCTTGTATTTTGCTGTTCAGTTATTCTCTGAATGTCTTGTATTTTGCTGTTCAGTTATTCTCTGAATGTCTTGTATTTTGCTGTTCAGTTATTCTCTGAATGTCTTGTGTTTTGCTGTTCAGTTATTCTCTGAATGTCTTGTATTTTGCTGTTCAGTTATTCTCTGAATGTCTTGTATTTTGCTGTTCAGTTATTCCTAGAATGTCTTGTATTTTGCCATTCAGTTATTCCTAGAATGTCTTGTATTTTGACGTTCAGTTATTCCTAGAATGTCTTGTATTTTGCTGTTCAGTTATTCCTAGAATGTCTTGTATTTTGCTGTTCAGTTATTCCTAGAATGTCTTGTATTTTGCTGTTCAGTTATTCTCTGAATGTCTTGTATTTTGCTGTTCAGTTATTCTCTGAATGTCTTGTATTTTGACGTTCAGTTATTCCTAGAATGTCTTGTATTTTGCTGTTCAGTTATTCTCTAAATGTCTTGTATTTTGCTGTTCAGTTATTCTCTGAATGTCTTGTATTTTGCTGTTCAGTTATTCTCTAAATGTCTTGTATTTTGCTGTTCAGTTATTCTCTGAATGTCTTGTATTTTGCTGTTCAGTTATTCTCTGAATGTCTTGTTTTTGCTGTTCAGTTATTCCTAGAATGTCTTGTATTTTGACGTTCAGTTATTCCTAGAATGTCTTGTATTTTGACGTTCAGTTATTCCTAGAATGTCTTGTATTTTGACGTTCAGTTATTCTCTGAATGTCTTGTATTTTGACGTTCAGTTATTCCTAGAATGTCTTGTATTTTGACGTTCAGTTATTCCTAGAATGTCTTGTATTTTGACGTTCAGTTATTCCTAGAATGTCTTGTATTTTGCTGTTCAGTTATTCTCTAAATGTCTTGTATTTTGCTGTTCAGTTATTCTCTGAATGTCTTGTATTTTGCTGTTCAGTTATTCTCTAAATGTCTTGTATTTTGCTGTTCAGTTATTCTCTGAATGTCTTGTATTTTGCTGTTCAGTTATTCTCTAAATGTCTTGTATTTTGCTGTTCAGTTATTCTCTGAATGTCTTGTATTTTGCTGTTCAGTTATTCTCTGAATGTCTTGTTTTTGCTGTTCAGTTATTCCTAGAATGTCTTGTATTTTGACGTTCAGTTATTCCTAGAATGTCTTGTATTTTGACGTTCAGTTATTCCTAGAATGTCTTGTATTTTGACGTTCAGTTATTCCTAGAATGTCTTGTATTTTGCTGTTCAGTTATTCCTAGAATGTCTTGTATTTTGCTGTTCAGTTATTCTCTGAATGTCTTGTATTTTGCTGTTCAGTTATCCCTAGAATGTCTTGTATTTTGCTGTTCAGTTATTCCTAGAATGTCTTGTATATTGCTGTTCAGTTATTCTCTGAATGTCTTGTATTTTGCTGTTCAGTTATTCTCTGAATGTCTTGTATTTTGACGTTCAGTTATTCCTAGAATGTCTTGTATTTTGCTGTTCAGTTATTCTCTAAATGTCTTGTATTTTGCTGTTCAGTTATTCTCTGAATGTCTTGTATTTTGCTGTTCAGTTATTCTCTAAATGTCTTGTATTTTGCTGTTCAGTTATTCTCTGAATGTCTTGTATTTTGCTGTTCAGTTATTCTCTGAATGTCTTGTTTTTGCTGTTCAGTTATTCCTAGAATGTCTTGTATTTTGACGTTCAGTTATTCCTAGAATGTCTTGTATTTTGACGTTCAGTTATTCCTAGAATGTCTTGTATTTTGACGTTCAGTTATTCTCTGAATGTCTTGTATTTTGACGTTCAGTTATTCCTAGAATGTCTTGTATTTTGATGTTCAGTTATTCCTAGAATGTCTTGTATTTTGACGTTCAGTTATTCCTAGAATGTCTTGTATTTTGCTGTTCAGTTATTCTCTAAATGTCTTGTATTTTGCTGTTCAGTTATTCTCTGAATGTCTTGTATTTTGCTGTTCAGTTATTCTCTAAATGTCTTGTATTTTGCTGTTCAGTTATTCTCTGAATGTCTTGTATTTTGCTGTTCAGTTATTCTCTAAATGTCTTGTATTTTGCTGTTCAGTTATTCTCTGAATGTCTTGTATTTTGCTGTTCAGTTATTCTCTGAATGTCTTGTTTTTGCTGTTCAGTTATTCCTAGAATG
Source organism: Oncorhynchus gorbuscha (assembly GCF_021184085.1). Lineage (NCBI taxonomy): Eukaryota > Metazoa > Chordata > Actinopteri > Salmoniformes > Salmonidae > Oncorhynchus > Oncorhynchus gorbuscha. The sequence goes on along the minus strand of NC_060177.1, from coordinate 11,833,974 downwards.
TCTTGTATTTTGATGTTCTGTTATTCCTAGAATGTCTTGTATTTTGACGTTCAGTTATTCCTAGAATGTCTTGTATTTTGACGTTCAGTTATTCCTAGAATGTCTTGTATTTTGCTGTTCAGTTATTCCTAGAATGTCTTGTATTTTGCTGTTCAGTTATTCTCTGAATGTCTTGTATTTTGCTGTTCAGTTATTCCTAGAATGTCTTGTATTTTGCTGTTCAGTTATTCCTAGAATGTCTTGTATTTTGCTGTTCAGTTATTCCTAGAATGTCTTGTATTTTGCTGTTCAGTTATTCTCTGAATGTCTTGTATTTTGCTGTTCAGTTATTCTCTGAATGTCTTGTATTTTGCTGTTCAGTTATTCCTAGAATGTCTTGTATTTTGCTGTTCAGTTATTCCTAGAATGTCTTGTATTTTGCTGTTCAGTTATTCTCTGAATGTCTTGTATTTTGCTGTTCAGTTATTCTCTGAATGTCTTGTATTTTGCCATTCAGTTATTCCTAGAATGTCTTGTATTTTGACGTTCAGTTATTCCTAGAATGTCTTGTATTTTGCTGTTCAGTTATTCTCTGAATGTCTTGTATTTTGCTGTTCAGTTATTCTCTAAATGTCTTGTATTTTGCTGTTCAGTTATTCTCTGAATGTCTTGTATTTTGCTGTTCAGTTATTCTCTGAATGTCTTGTATTTTGCTGTTCAGTTATTCTCTGAATGTCTTGTATTTTGCTGTTCAGTTATTCCTAGAATGTCTTGTATTTTGCTGTTCAGTTATTCCTAGAATGTCTTGTATTTTGCAGTTCAGTTATTCCTAGAATGTCTTGTATTTTGCAGTTCAGTTATTCCTAGAATGTCTTGTATTTTGCTGTTCAGTTATTCCTAGAATGTCTTGTGTTTTGCTGTTCAGTTATTCTCTGAATGTCTTGTATTTTGCTGTTCAGTTATTCTCTGAATGTCTTGTATTTTGCTGTTCAGTTATTCTCTGAATGTCTTGTATTTTGCTGTTCAGTTATTCTCTGAATGTCTTGTATTTTGCTGTTCAGTTATTCTCTGAATGTCTTGTATTTTGCTGTTCAGTTATTCTCTGAATGTCTTGTATTTTGCTGTTCAGTTATTCTCTGAATGTCTTGTATTTTGCTGTTCAGTTATTCTCTGAATGTCTTGTATTTTTGCTGTTCAGTTATTCTCTGAATGTCTTGTATTTTGCTGTTCAGTTATTCTCTGAATGTCTTGTATTTTGCCGTTCAGTTATTCTCTGAATGTCTTGTATTTTGCCGTTCAGTTATTCTCTGAATGTCTTGTATTTTGCCGTTCAGTTATTCTCTGAATGTCTTGTATTTTGCTGTTCAGTTATTCTCTGAATGTCTTGTATTTTGCTGTTCAGTTATTCTCTGAATGTCTTGTATTTTGCTGTTCAGTTATTCTCTGAATGTCTTGTATTTTGCTGTTCAGTTATTCTCTGAATGTCTTGTATTTTGCTGTTCAGTTATTCTCTGAATGTCTTGTATTTTGACGTTCAGTTATTCCTAGAATGTCTTGTATTTTGCTGTTCAGTTATTCTCTAAATGTCTTGTATTTTGCTGTTCAGTTATTCTCTGAATGTCTTGTATTTTGCTGTTCAGTTATTCTCTAAATGTCTTGTATTTTGCTGTTCAGTTATTCTCTGAATGTCTTGTATTTTGCTGTTCAGTTATTCTCTGAATGTCTTGTTTTTGCTGTTCAGTTATTCCTAGAATGTCTTGTATTTTGACGTTCAGTTATTCCTAGAATGTCTTGTATTTTGACGTTCAGTTATTCCTAGAATGTCTTGTATTTTGACGTTCAGTTATTCTCTGAATGTCTTGTATTTTGACGTTCAGTTATTCTAGAATGTCTTTATTCGTTCAGTTATTCCTAGAATGTCTTGTATTTTGACGTTCAGTTATTCCTAGAATGTCTTGTATTTTGCTGTTCAGTTATTCTCTAAATGTCTTGTATTTTGCTGTTCAGTTATTCTCTGAATGTATTGTATTTTGCTGTTCAGTTATTCTCTAAATGTCTTGTATTTTGCTGTTCAGTTATTCTCTGAATGTCTTGTATTTTGCTGTTCAGTTATTCTCTAAATGTCTTGTATTTTGCTGTTCAGTTATTCTCTGAATGTCTTGTATTTTGCTGTTCAGTTATTCTCTGAATGTCTTGTTTTTGCTGTTCAGTTATTCCTAGAATGTCTTGTATTTTGACGTTCAGTTATTCCTAGAATGTCTTGTATTTTGACGTTCAGTTATTCCTAGAATGTCTTGTATTTTGCTGTTCAGTTATTCCTAGAATGTCTTGTATTTTGCTGTTCAGTTATTCTCTGAATGTCTTGTATTTTGCTGTTCAGTTATCCCTAGAATGTCTTGTATTTTGCTGTTCAGTTATTCCTAGAATGTCTTGTATATTGCTGTTCAGTTATTCTCTGAATGTCTTGTATTTTGCTGTTCAGTTATTCTCTGAATGTCTTGTATTTTGACGTTCAGTTATTCCTAGAATGTCTTGTATTTTGCTGTTCAGTTATTCTCTAAATGTCTTGTATTTTGCTGTTCAGTTATTCTCTGAATGTCTTGTATTTTGCTGTTCAGTTATTCTCTAAATGTCTTGTATTTTGCTGTTCAGTTATTCTCTGAATGTCTTGTATTTTGCTGTTCAGTTATTCTCTGAATGTCTTGTTTTTGCTGTTCAGTTATTCCTAGAATGTCTTGTATTTTGACGTTCAGTTATTCCTAGAATGTCTTGTATTTTGACGTTCAGTTATTCCTAGAATGTCTTGTATTTTGCGTTCAGTTATTCTCTGAATGTCTTGTATTTTGCGTTCTTGTATTTTGACGTTCAGTTATTCTCTGAATGTCTTGTATTTTGACGTTCAGTTATTCCTAGAATGTCTTGTATTTTGACGTTCAGTTATTCCTAGAATGTCTTGTATTTTGACGTTCAGTTATTCCTAGAATGTCTTGTATTTTGCTGTTCAGTTATTCTCTAAATGTCTTGTATTTTGCTGTTCAGTTATTCTCTGAATGTCTTGTATTTTGCTGTTCAGTTATTCTCTAAATGTCTTGTATTTTGCTGTTCAGTTATTCTCTGAATGTCTTGTATTTTGCTGTTCAGTTATTCTCTAAATGTCTTGTATTTTGCTGTTCAGTTATTCTCTGAATGTCTTGTATTTTGCTGTTCAGTTATTCTCTGAATGTCTTGTTTTTGCTGTTCAGTTATTCCTAGAATGTCTTGTATTTTGATGTTCTGTTATTCCTAGAATGTCTTGTATTTTGACGTTCAGTTATTCCTAGAATGTCTTGTATTTTGATCAGTTATTCCTAGAATGTCTTGTATTTTGCTGTTCAGTTATTCCTAGAATGTCTTGTATTTTGCTGTTCAGTTATTCTCTGAATGTCTTGTATTTTGCTGTTCAGTTATTCCTAGAATGTCTTGTATTTTGCTGTTCAGTTATTCCTAGAATGTCTTGTATTTTGCTGTTCAGTTATTCCTAGAATGTCTTGTATTTTGCTGTTCAGTTATTCTCTGAATGTCTTGTATTTTGCTGTTCAGTTATTCTCTGAATGTCTTGTATTTTGCTGTTCAGTTATTCCTAGAATGTCTTGTATTTTGCTGTTCAGTTATTCCTAGAATGTCTTGTATTTTGCTGTTCAGTTATTCTCTGAATGTCTTGTATTTTGCTGTTCAGTTATTCTCTGAATGTCTTGTATTTTGCCATTCAGTTATTCCTAGAATGTCTTGTATTTTGCCGTTCAGTTATTCCTAGAATGTCTTGTATTTTGCTGTTCAGTTATTCTCTGAATGTCTTGTATTTTGCTGTTCAGTTATTCTCTGAATGTCTTGTATTTTGCTGTTCAGTTATTCCTAGAATGTCTTGTATTTTGCTGTTCAGTTATTCCTAGAATGTCTTGTATTTTGCAGTTCAGTTATTCCTAGAATGTCTTGTATTTTGCTGTTCAGTTATTCCTAGAATGTCTTGTATTTTGCTGTTCAGTTATTCCTAGAATGTCTTGTATTTTGCTGTTCAGTTATTCTCTGAATGTCTTGTATTTTGCTGTTCAGTTATTCTCTGAATGTCTTGTATTTTGCTGTTCAGTTATTCTCTGAATGTCTTGTATTTTGCTGTTCAGTTATTCTCTGAATGTCTTGTATTTTGCTGTTCAGTTATTCTCTGAATGTCTTGTATTTTGCTGTTCAGTTATTCTCTGAATGTCTTGTATTTTGCTGTTCAGTTATTCTCTGAATGTCTTGTATTTTGCTGTTCAGTTATTCTCTGAATGTCTTGTATTTTGCTGTTCAGTTATTCTCTGAATGTCTTGTATTTTGCTGTTCAGTTATTCTCTGAATGTCTTGTATTTTGCTGTTCAGTTATTCTCTGAATGTCTTGTATTTTGCTGTTCAGTTATTCTCTGAATGTCTTGTATTTTGCTGTTCAGTTATTCTCTGAATGTCTTGTATTTTGCTGTTCAGTTATTCTCTGAATGTCTTGTATTTTGCTGTTCAGTTATTCTCTGAATGTCTTGTATTTTGCTGTTCAGTTATTCTCTGAATGTCTTGTATTTTGCTGTTCAGTTATTCTTATTCTTGTATTTTGCTGTTCAATGAATCTTGTATTTTGCTGTTCAGTTATTCTCTGAATGTCTTGTATTTTGCTGTTCAGTTATTCTCTGAATGTCTTGTATTTTGCTGTTCAGTTATTCTCTGAATGTCTTGTATTTTGCTGTTCAGTTATTCTCTGAATGTCTTGTATTTTGCTGTTCAGTTATTCTCTGAATGTCTTGTATTTTGCTGTTCAGTTATTCTCTGAATGTCTTGTATTTTCGTTCAGTTATTCTCTGAATGTCTTGTATTTTGTTCAGTTATTCTCTGAATGTATTTTCTTGTTATTTTGAATGTCTTGTATTTTGTTCAGTTATTCTCTGAATGTCTTGTATTTTGCTGTTCAGTTATTCTCTGAATGTCTTGTATTTTGCTGTTCAGTTATTCTCTGAATGTCTTGTATTTTGCTGTTCAGTTATTCTCTGAATGTCTTGTATTTTGCTGTTCCTCAAATGTGTTGTTGGCAGGTGATAGGTTGTGGTTTCTCTGGTTCAAACCGAATCCTCTGCTCACACTCCTGGCCAGCGAGGATTATGGGTGTGGCAGAATGAGAGCATTGTTTATGTCCCCAAAGATGCTGCAGAAAAACATATCTTAAAAAATAAATAATTTACACTCCAAACACCCCATAATAACTCATCTTTGGTTTTTATATAAATAACACAAATAATAACTTACAACAATGGATAATAACACAAAAGTTATAGGCCAGTATGGAGATTTTGCAGTTTAGTTGTAACTGTGCAGACAGAGTGAACGTCTTTAAAAGGTTGTTAAAACGTTATTTAAAAGGTCTTTCTGTAGGTCGTGAGATGACGAATACGGTATATGTGATGTGCTTCAGGAACATCCCAAAACAGAAGAGATTAAAGGAATGAAGTGGTTAAATGAAGCCGCTGGTATGTTGCTGCAGTTAACTTCAGTTCCTTAGTGAGACCAACAATACCGTAGTAAAGCATTATGGTATCTGGCAGAACATGGAATGTCTCAAAAAAAAAAAAAGCCTGTATACGTCCCAAATGGCACCCTATTGTCTGAGTAGTGCACTACTTTTAACCAGGGTCCATAGGGCTCCAGTCAAAAGTAGTGCACTATATATAGAATAGGGTGCTAGTTGGGATACAACCTCATGTCAAAGTTTAAAAAAAATATCATTTAACACGTCAGGTGCATAACAGAGATCAACGCTAACAATTGATATAATCATTCATTATAGTGGAGGAAGATCAAGGCATACAGTAATACATACACATTTAACACGCTGTGTGTTCTGGTCTCTCTGTACTTTAATCCAGATATCATTGCTAACTTCATCAGCATCATCAGCGTTACACTCTTGCATTGTTAAATCTGCGTCCCACATGGCACCCTATTCCCTAAATAGTGCACTACATTTTATTACATTAAAAATACTTTATTTATCCCACAAAGTACATTATTTTATATATGTAGGAAATACAGTGCCATTTGGTACACAGTCATTATCAAACCGTAGTAAATTAATTGGGAGTCAATGAGCAGCTGTCACATGTAATTACATATGTATTTTAGTTTGTACATATATATTTATCAATATACTGTATATATTGTGTATGTATGTATATATGGTATGCTTTGAACACTTGTACAGTGAAAAGACAAGTCCAGCTTGCTGTCTGTCTTTACATTGATCCAACGTCAAGCCAACTGAGTTTTTGCTTTAGTTGTTCTCTGCTGACAGTTCATACCTGTTAATATGTATATGGAACTGTTTGCTTATTGTACTACGTTTAGTTACACTTTATTTTACCGTCTGCTTTCTACCTGCAATTTACTTACATTACATGGAAACAAATGATCATTACTCAGTTACTAGCTCTTAGACATAACATGAAACAAATGATCATTACTCAGTTACTAGCTCTTAAACATAACATGGAAACAAATGATCATTACTCAGTTACTAGCTCTTAAACATAACATGGAAACAAATGATCATTACTCAGTTACTAGCTCTTAAACATAACATGAAACAAATGATCATTACTCAGTTACTAGCTCTTAGACATAACATGAAACAAATGATCATTACTCAGTTACTAGCTCTTAGACATAACATGGAAACAAATGATCATTACTCAGTTACTAGCTCTTAGACATAACATGGAAACAAATGATCATTACTCAATTACTAGCTCTTAGACATAACATGGAAACAAATGATCATTACTCAGTTACTAGCTCTTAGACATAACATGGAAACAAATGATCATTACTCAGTTACTAGCTCTTAAACATAACATGGAAACAAATGATCATTACTCAGTTACTTATAGCTCTTAGACATAACATGGAAACAAATGATCATTACTCAGTTACTTATAGCTCTTAAACATAACATGGAAACAAATGATCATTACTCAGTTACTAGCTCTTAAACATAACATGAAACAAATGAAACAAGCTCTTAAACATAACATGGAAACAAATGATCATTACTCAGTTACTTATAGCTCTTAGACATAACATGGAAACAAATGATCATTACTCAGTTACTAGCTCTTAGAATGTTTGGGATGAAATGAAACATGGAGAACTACAATAGGTGCCATTTGATATCACATCGTTAACAATTTTCTTGGATGATTAAGTAGTCTATAATGAAGCAATAAGTCCCGAGGGGGTGTGGTATATGACCACGGCTAAGGGCTGTTATGCATGAAGCAACACTGTGGTATATTGGCCATATACCACAAACCCCTGAGGTGCCTTATTGCTATTATGATCTGGTAACCAATGGAATTAGAGCAGTAAAAATACATATTTTGTCATACCGGTGATATACCACGTTTCTCAGACAATCAGCATTCAGGGCTCGAACCACTCATAATAGTACAAATTATAACCAGCTGTTTGTTTTTGCAAATTCCAGGTAAATACCAACTATATTTTATTACTTCTCCTATATTCATTACACTATTAGCCATTATAATAAGGAAGTCAAACTAGTATAATAGTACAACTATTATTAATAATAATACTTTTCTTGAGTAAAGTAAGTGACTGATCAGCTTACTTTGTTTAACATTACATTTTGACATTGCCTGGAGAATTCAGTCAGTAGGAACAGTTTTATTATGAATGTTCTCAAACATCCCTTTTCTTATTCCTTTCCCTGTATTGCATTTATCCCAGAACAACCAGTATGCTGAAACAGAGTGCTTGACTTCATCCAAATCAAGGATATTGTTAGTATTATTGACCACTACCTGTTGTTTTATATATATTTCCACATAGTGAGGTTGGAATAATACTGTGAAATTGTGAAAATGATGATAATTCCCTTTTAGTGTAAGAGCTGTTTGAGAAAACTGCATGACATTTCAGCCTGTTTTGGTGGGATGGAGTTTTGGCCTGCCTGTTGACATCACCAATAAGAAAGAGGGGTTTCAAATCTCTCTGCCAAACAGCTAGTTTTCAGTTTTCCCCTCCCCACTCAGACCACTCACATACTGTCCAAGCTAAATTCTTGCTTGAGAAACTTGCTCTTTGCTAAGAAGCAAGTGTTGTTTCTTTTTCACATTTTTTATTGAAATCAATCACAGTAAAGGTACTTAATTGTTACTCAGAACAGCTGCATTGGGCCTTTAACATTTGCACTACTGAGGAGGACCGTGCATCAGTTTTACACTAAAAACCTTGGCACATGAAAGGATAAGTAACTACAGAACTTATTTACATTTTACCGCCCAGGAGAGTGGCGTTGTTGATCATGATGAGTAGTTGTATTTTCTCTGTGTTTCACAGCTAATATGATGTGACTGAAGTGGTAGATTATATTAAATTATACAACAAAGATCTGCAGCTCAGCCGTCACAACGTCCAAGAATCCCAACATGGGTCTCTTCATCCAGACGTCACTGTTCTGTTCTGTCTTTTCTGCTCTCTCTGTCCTCTCAGCTCTCAGGCCAATCCTCCCTTCTTCTCATTTAAAGCCCCATTTATCCCCTCTCCTCTTTCAGTCCTCTCCTGCTCTCCTCCTCTTTCAGTCCTATTCTCCTCTCCTCTTTCAGTCTTCTCTTCTTTCAGTCCTATCCTCTTTCAGTCCTCTCCTGCTCTCCTCCTCTTTCAGTTCTATTCTCCTCTCCTCTTCTTTCAGTCCTCTCCTCTTTCAGTCTTCTCCTCCTCTTTCAGTCCTATTCTCCTCTCCTCTTTCAGTCCTCTCCTCTCCTCTTTCAGACCTCTCCTCTCCTCTTTCAGACCTCTCCTCTCCTCTTTCAGACCTCTCCTCTCCTCTTTCAGTCCTCTCCTCTCCTCTTTCAGTCCTGTCCTCTTTCAGTCCTCTCCTCTTCCAGTCCTCTCCTCTTTCAGACCTCTCCTCTCCTCTTTCAGACCTCTCCTTTCCTCTTTCAGTCCTCTCCTCTCTTCTTTCAGTCCTCTCCTCTCCTCTTTCAGACCTCTCCTCTCTTCTTTCAGTCCTCTCCTCTCCTCTTTCAGACCTCTCCTCTCCTCTTTCAGTCCTGTCCTCTTTCAGACCTCTCCTTTCCTCTTTCAGTCCTCTCCTCTCTTCTTTCAGTCCTCTCCTCTCCTCTTTCAGTCCTCTCCTCTTTCAGGCCTCTCCTCTTTCAGTCCTCTCCTCTCCTCTTTCAGTCCTCTCCTCTTTCAGACCTTTCCTTTCCTCTTTCAGTCCTCTCCTCTCTTCCTTCAGTCCTCTCCTCTTTCAGTCCTCTCCTCTACTCTTTCAGTCCTCTCCTCTTTCAGACCTCTCCTCTCCTCTGTCAGTCCTCTCCTCTTTCAGTCCTCTCCTCTCCTCTTTCAGACCTCTCCTTTCCTCTTTCAGACCTCTCCTTTCCTCTTTCAGACCTCTCCTTTCCTCTTTCAGACCTCTCCTCTCCTCTTTCAGTCCTCTCCTCTTTCAGTCCTCTCCTCATCTTTCAGTCCTCTCCTCTCCTCTTTCAGTCCTCTCCTCTTTCAGTCCTCTCCTCTTTCAGACCTCTCATTTCTTCTTTCAGTCCTCTCCTCTCCTCTTTCAGACCTCTCCTCTCCTCTTTCAGTCCTCTCCTCTCCTCTTTCAGACCTCTCCTCTCCTCTTTCAAACCTCTCCTCTCCTCTTTCAGGCCTCTCCTCTCCTCTTTCAGACCTCTCTTCTCCTCTTTCAGTCCTCTCCTCTCTTCTTTCAGTCCTCTCCTCTTTCAGACCTCACCTCTCCTCCTTCAGTCCTCTCCTCTTTCAGTCCTCTCCTCTCCTCTTTCAGTCCTCTCCTCTCCTCTTTCAGACCTCTCCATTCCTCTTTCAGATCTCTCCTTTCCTCTTTCAGACCTCTCCTCTCCTCTTTCAGTCCTCTCCTCCTTTTTCAGACCTCTCCTCTCCTCTTTCAGTCCTCTCTTTCAGTCCTTTCCTTTTCAGTCCTCTCCTCCTTTTTCTCCTCTCCTCTCCTCTTTCAGTCCTCTCCTCTTTCAGTCCTCTCCTCTTCCTCTCAGGCTCCAGTCACCACTTCCTTTTTCAGTCTCCTTCTCTCAGACGCCAGTCCTCTCCTCCTCTCTGCATTTCATGGGAATGAAGTGGGAGGCGATGTGTTCCCTCCTGGTCTTCTTCCCTCTCAGCGGTCTGCCCTTTTGAGACAGAGCAATGAACATCTCCTTGCCGTCTCTACTCGACTTAACAGACGAGTAAGCGTTGAAGTAGTTTTCTAGGAAAATCTCCTTGAAGTTGCAGTTCTCATTGTAGATTTTCTGTAAATAAATAAGGACACAAAATGGGACGATATTAGGCGTGAGGAGGGTTGTAAACATTTGTTTTTACTTGCTAATGTTTCTCCTATTTATATATGCATCATGTTATGGGTATGCTTGTAATTGTTAAGGGCTGGGGAGTTTTTCAAGATAAAAAAATTAATGGAATGGAGCTAAGAACGGTCAAAATCATAAAAGAAAACCTGATTCGGTCTGATTTCCACCAGACACTGGGAGATGAATTAATCTTTCAGCAGGACAATAACCTATAACACAAGGCACTGTTCAGTACAGTGCATTCCAACCCTGTCCAGCAGAGAGAAGGTAGTTTAGTTAATTACCTTGCCTTGCAGCAGGCCAGTCCTGTTCATGGAGATATAGTACTGACTCTTCACTCCTTTGATAGCTAACACTCCTCCCTCGGACACCGTACGGACCTCCAGGATACCTATAGGAGACAGAGGGCAGATATATATACACTGCTCAAACAAATAAAGGGAACACTTAAACAACCCAATGTAACTCCAAGTCAATCACACTTCTGTGAAATCAAACTTTTCACTTAGGAAGCAATACTGATTGACAATACATTTCACATGCTGTTGTGCAAATGGAATAGACAACAGGTGGACATTATAGGCAATTAGCAAGACACCTCCAATAAAGGAGTGGTTCTGCAGGTGGTGACCACAGACCACTTCTCAGTTCCTATGCTTCCTGGCTGTTTTTTTGGTCACTTTTGAATGCTGGCGGTGCTTTCACTCTAGTGGTAGCATGAGACGGAGTCTACAACCCACACAAGTGGCTCAGGTAGTGCAGCTCATCCAGGATGGCACATCAATGCGAGCTGTGGCAAGAAGGTTTGCTGTGTTTGTCAGCGTAGTGTCCAGAGCATGGAGGCGGTACCAGGAGACAGGCCAGTACATCAGGAGACGTGGAGGAGGCCGTAGGAGGGCAACAACCCAGCAGCAGACCGCTACCACCGCCTTTGTGCAAGGAGGAGTAGGAGGAGCACTGCCAGAGCCCTGCAAAATGACCTCCAGCAGGCCACAAATGTGCATGTGTCTGCTCAAACGGTCAGAAACAGACTCCATGAGGGTGGTATGAGGGCCCGATGTCCACAGGTGGGGGTTGTGCTTACAGCCCAACACCGTGCAGGACGTTTGGCATTTGCCAGAGAACACCAAGATTTGCAAATTCACCACTGGCGCCCTGTGTTCTTCACAGATGAAAGCAGGTTCACACTGAGCACATGTGACAGACGTGACAGTCTGGAGACGCCGTGGAGAACGTTCTGCTGCCTGCAACATCCTCCAGCATGACCGGTTTGGCCGTGGGTCAGTCATGGTGTGGGGTGGCATTTCTTTGGGGGGCCGCACAGTCCTCCATGTGCTCGCCAGAGGTAGCCTGACTGCCATTAGGTACCGAGATGAGATCCTCAGACCTGTTGTGAGACCATATGCTGGTGCGGTTGGCCCTGGGTTCCTCCTAATGCAAGACAATGCTAGACCTCATGTGGCTGGAGTGTGTCAGCAGTTCCTGCAAGAGGAACGCATTGATGCTATGGACTGGCCCGCCCGTTCCCCAGACCTGAATCCAATTGAGCACATCTGGGACATCATGTCTCGCTCCATCCACCAACGCCACGTTGCACCACAGACTGTCCAGGAGTTGGCGGATGCTTTAGTCCAGGTCTGGGAGGAGATCCCTCAGGAGACCATCCGCCACCTCATCAGGAGCATGCCCAGGTGTTGTAGGGAGGTCATACAGGCACGTGGAGGCCACACACACTACTGAGCCTCATTTTGACTTGTTTTAAGGACATTACATCAAAGTTGGATCAGCCTGTAGTGTGGTTTTCCACTATAATTTTGAGTGTGATTCCAAAGCCAGACCTCCATGGGTTGATAAATTTCATTTCCATTGATAATTTTTGTGTGATTTTGTTGTCAGCACATTTAACTATTTAAAGAATCAAGTATTTAATAAGAATATTTCATTCATTCAGATCTAGGAGGTGTTATTTTAGTGTTCCCTTTATTTTTTTGAGCAGTGTATATAGTATACAGTGCTGAGTGAAAGTCTACACACCCCTTGCACAGTTTTCAGATTTTGCTGCCTTAAAATTAAATCTAAAAAGGGATTTTTGGTGTGTAGACGTTCCCTAGGGACTGTATATACCCTTTGAGCAACAATCACAGAGGACATACTGTACCTATAAACCCAACAATCACAGGACAAATATCTAAATACTACAGAAGACTGTCAAATATATCAATACCCACAATATATACCTATCAATCACAGTACTGATATAAGAGACTACCACAGTATCTAAATATATATAATGATGTAATAATCACATGACGAGGACCATCACAGTGGACCTATCAGAAAGTCCCAGTCAGGACAGATAGTAGGTATGAGACCATAGAGACCTAATAGCCAATCCCAGTCAAGCGTTCCTCTCCTCTTCTTAGTGATCATTTTCATAAATCTAACAGGAAGGTCTTAGTGGTTAATCAGTCTGCGGTTAGGTTGGTCTCTGGATGTACTGAATGTATCCAGGCAGGCCCTCCTGTCTCTTCTCTGGGTGGCCATTACTAAACCACAGCTTCATGCCACGCCACATATGGGAGGCAGATTAGGCATGCTCCCCCGGGACCGAAAACAACCTACTCTCCTGCGCTTTGCACGCTACACCCCAGCCCCATCCTCAGCCCCAACCTCTGCCCCAGCCACAATCCCGGCCTCAGTCTTCAGACCTATGCCTCAACTCTCTCTCTCACTCTCCAAAAAAACATTTTTAGCTTGTTGGTTTGCTTTATGTCCGTGGAGCACCGCTGAGATTAACAACATCATATAGATATCTCACAGGATACCCAGATATAAAGTTGATGTGATTTATTTACAACTATTCAAATAAGTTGTTTAACTCTTATTCAATTGTTAAAGTCAACTTTACATATCACAATAATTTATACGCATTTAAATATATTATAGACAGTATATGATAAACAAAACACTCTCTCTGTGAAACCGAACAACTGACTAGGATCGTAGACTAGATTTATCAAACTGTCAAATCTCATAAAATCACACGTTTCTAAACCTTCATAATTTTTAATGTCTGTATTTACACAAAGAACTTGGATGGATGCTACAGCAATCAGCTCATTTCCCTGAGATACTAGATCGATGCCTAGCTATTGTAACGGTTTTCTAGGTGTGAAGGAGAGTCGGACCAAAATGCAGCGTGTAGATTGCGATCCATGTTTAATGAACAATGTAAACACGAATAAACACAAACACTACAAAACAAAGAACGTAAATAACGAAACGAAAACCGAAACAGCCTATACTTGTGTCAACTAACACAGCGACAGGAACAAAGACACTAAGGATAATCACCCACGACAAACTCAAAGAATATGGCTGCCTAAATAGGGTTCCCAATCAGAGACAACGATAAACACCTGCCTCTGATTGAGAACCACTCCAGACAGCCATAGACTTTGCTAGATACCCCACTAAGCTACAATCCCAATACCAACACCAAAACCCCAAGACAAAACACACCACAATACAAAAACCCCATGCCACACCCTGGCCTGACCCAATCCATGAAGATAAACACAAAATACTTCGACCAGGGCGTGACAGCTATAAAAATACTTACACATGCATACGTTTGATGTTTTATTACAGGAGTAAAAAGCTACAACAATATAGTGTTTTTCTTTTGAAAAGGGGGCATAACAATTCATTTTCCAATTTACTGGTTCATTAAACATGAAGAACATCAAATGGTGTCTAGTATATATCGTAGCAAAACATATGCTGTTCAAAAAGATTCAGATTTCAAAAAGGCTTTACCGCGAAAGCAAACCATGCGATTATCTGAGGACAGCGCCCCGCATACCAACACATGAAAAACATTTCAACCAGGCAGGTGCGACATGAAAGTCAGAAATATGCCTTACCTTTGATGATCTTCTTCTGTATGCACTCCAAAAGGTCCCAGTTACATCACAAATGGTCCTTTATAAACAATGTTTATAATCAAACCATAGGTATCCTAATACGCAAATAAACTATACAATTTAAGACGGAAAATAGTGTGTTCATTACCGGAGATAAATAAGAAGGAATGCGCTTTCTTCCACATTCTTGGATACACTACAGCCAAAATGGGAGCCACCTAGAAAAACTACAATTTCTGGATCATTATTCCAAAAACTAGCCTGAAACTCTTTCTAAAGACTGTTGACATCTAGTGGACTGCAATTTGGGAGGACTTGGGCTTATAATTATAGTACTAGCCATTGAAAATAGTGGTAAGCTGAATGTTGTTTTTTTTGGGGGGGGGGGGGGGGGGGGGTTGTCCTCTGGGTTTTGCCTGCGCGTCTGTAACTGGCAGTGTTTGTAACAGCGGTGCACGCTGTGAGATGTGTCAGACTGCAGTACATCCTCAATGCTAAATGCACTTTAGATTATTTTATGTAGCACGCACAGAGAGAGAGAGAGAGAGAGAGAGAGAGGTCATAGGTCATAGGTCATAGGCAGCTGAGGTCCCACATTTTCAGCATGTTTTTAAAATATTTATAGATCTAGAGTTAGACAAACTTAGATTTTTTTGGCAGGGACAGATACAGGATGCTACCCTAAACAACATAACCTTCACTCCAAATCAAAACTCCAACCCTACAACCTGATTTTGGACGGAATTACCTGGAATGCTTCCTACACTCAAGGATTATTATTCCCAAACTATACAGCAAATGCTCTGGGAAACAAACAGAAACCTGAAAATACCATCCAACCTGGAACTCAGAGAGTAATTCTCTCTGAAGCTATTTTTTACTTTCAAAAGCCAAGAAGACAAATACATTTCAATTATATATTTTACTTTATAAGGACTGAAAGCTACCAAGCTTGCTAGGACAAAGAGATACAACTTCAATTATCAGTGACGTGTGAAGCGAGAGGTGTCTGAGCCTTTGAGCCAATCAAATGTCTCAAAGGATTCGAAAGGCTACCCCACCCAAACCCAGAGGTCTTGAAAATAAATCTTCCTCCAGAATAAAAGCTTCTCCCAAGCGGGTGTAACACCTACTCCCATTGCCTACTGCACTGCTGCTTGGATTCCACCTGGTGATCTGTTCCCCGTCTGCCATGTTGTCTCCCCCTGTCTGGTACAGGTACCCCCTCTCCCGAGCTTTCTCTCGACTCCAGCACACAAGCACTGTTGGGGGCGAATGACTCTGAACTTAAAAGTCATTATATATTTTTTTAAATTGTCATAAAGATGTCATAAATCAGCACTGCAGAGCTCTCCCTGTCCTATGCCATGCCTTGATTGTATTACTGTTGATGACATCTACAGTTGCTAGCCCCAATTCTGACTTGTGCTCTGATATCTTCATCACTGATTTCTACTCTCGTAAAAGCCTGGGTTTTCTGCATGTTAACACTAGAAGCTTATTACCTAAAATGGATCAGTTGAAAGTGTGGGTTCACAGCTCCAATCCAGATGTGTTGGTCATTACTGAGACGTGGTTAAGAAAGAGTGTTTTGAGAACTGATGCCAACCTTTCTGTTTATAAACTTTTTGGGAGAGACAGATCTTCCAAAGTTGGGGGAGTGGCAATCTTTACCAAGGATCACCTTCAGTGCTCGGTTGTCTCCACCAAGTCTGTCCCCAAACTATTTGATTTGCTGGTTTTAAGTATTAAACTTTCAAATAACTCTTTGTTGACTGTTGCTGGGCGCTATCGTCCTCCATCAACACTGGCCTGTACCCTACCTGCCTTAAGATCTCTCCTGGCCCCTTACACTAAGTCTGAATTTGTCCTCCTGACCTAAACTGGGACATGCTTAAACCACCTGACCAAGTCCTAAAGCAATGGGACTCCCTAAATCTTTATCAGATAATTACCAATCCCACAAGGTATGACTTCAAACACCCAGAAAAAGCTACTCTTCTTGATGTTATCCTCACAAATAATCCTGCTAAATATCAGTCTGGTGTTTTCTTTAATGACCTTAGTGATCACTGTTTTACAGCCTGTTTTCGTAATGGCTGCTCAGTGAAACAACATGTCCTGATTTGTCAAAGACACTTGCTAAAAAACTTTAATGAGCAAACCTTTCTTCATGAACTGACCTCTGTAAAATGGTGTAGAATCCGCTTGATCCCCTCTGTCGAAGACGCTAGGACCTTCTTTTTTAATATTTTCAGTGGTATTGTTAACAAACACACCTCCACAACGAAAATTAGAATTAAAAACAGGTTCAGCCCCTGGTTCGACCGTGATCTTGCAGAGTTACTCCACCTTAAGAATTGCATTTGGCGAAAGGCTTGGCACACGCATTCTCAGGCTGGCTGTCAACCTCTGATCTGTTTCACCTGTCTTGTGCTTGTCTCCACCCCTTCCAGGTGTCTTATGTTCCAATTCAACCAGAGTGTCATTCTGCCCACCCTGACCTTGAGCCTGCCTGCCACGCTGTACCGCCTGGACTCTGTACCCACCTGCCTGATCATTCTGCCCGCCCTGACCTTGAGCCTGCCTGCCACGCTGTACCGCCTGGACTCTGTACCCACCTGCCTGATCATTCTGCCCGCCCTGACCTTGAGCCTGCCTGCCACGCTGTACCGCCTGGACTCTGTACCCACCTGCCTGATCATTCTGCCCGCCCTGACCTTGAGCCTGCCTGCCACGCTGTACCGCCTGGACTCTGTACCCACCTGCCTGATCATTCTGCCCGCCCTGACCTTGAGCCTGCCTGCCACGCTGTACCGCCTGGACTCTGTACCCACCTGCCTGATCATTCTGCCCGCCCTGACCTTGAGCCTGCCTGCCACGCTGTACCGCCTGGACTCTGTACCCACCTGCCTGATCATTCTGCCCGCCCTGACCTTGAGCCTGCCTGCCACGCTGTACCGCCTGGACTCTGTACCCACCTGCCTGATCATTCTGCCCGCCCTGACCTTGAGCCTGCCTGCCACGCTGTACCGCCTGGACTCTGTACCCACCTGCCTGATCATTCTGCCCGCCCTGACCTTGAGCCTGCCTGCCACGCTGTACCGCCTGGACTCTGTACCCACCTGCCTGATCATTCTGCCCGCCCTGACCTTGAGCCTGCCTGCCACGCTGTACCGCCTGGACTCTGTACCCACCTGCCTGATCATTCTGCCCGCCCTGACCTTGAGCCTGCCTGCCACGCTGTACCGCCTGGACTCTGTACCCACCTGCCTGATCATTCTGCCCGCCCTGACCTTGAGCCTGCCTCCCACGCTGTACCGCCTGGACTCTGTACCCACCTGCCTGATCATTCTGCCCGCCCTGACCTTGAGCCTGCCTGCCACGCTGTACCGCCTGGACTCTGTACCCACCTGCCTGATCATTCTGCCCGCCCTGACCTTGAGCCTGCCTCCCACGCTGTACCGCCTGGACTCTGAACCAGTTGGGATCTTTTGCTTGTCCACGACCATTCTCTTCCCTACCCCTTTTGGATTACTAATAAATATCAAAGACTCAAACTATCTGCCTCCCATGTCTGCAACTGGGTCTCACCTTGTGCCCTTATACTGACTGGCTCTCATTCAGGCAAATGAGAAATAAGTACACTCAGGCTATCCGGAAGGCCGAAGTTAGTTACTTTAAGGAGAAGTTCTCTCTCTGTGGGTCTAACCCCAAGAAGTTCTGGAAAACGGTCAAAGACCTGGAGAACAAACCCTCCCCCTCACAGCTGCCCATGTCCCTTAAAGTTAATGATGTGGTTGTTACTGACAAGAAGCACATGGCTGAGCTCTTTAATCACCACTTCATTAAGTCAGGATTCCTATTTGACTCAGCCATGCCTCCTTGCCCGTGCAACATTTCCTAGTCTTCCACCCCTTCTAATGTGAGTATCCCAGATGCTTCTCCCTCTTTTTTTCCCTGCCCCGAAACAAAGTTTCTCCCTGCAGGCAGTCACTGAGCCCAAGATGCTAAAGGAGCTCCTGAAACTTGACCCCAAATAACCATCTGGGTGTGATGGTTTAGACCCTTTCTTCTTTAAGGTTGCTGCCCCTATCATCACCAAGCCTATCTCCGACCTTTTTAACATGTCTCTCCTTTCTGGGGAGGTTCTCATTGCTTGGAAGGCAGCCACGGTTCGTCCTTTATTTAAAGGGGGAGATCAAGCTGATCCTAACTGTTATGGGTAGAGAAAACTTGGACACTAAGAAAGCTTTGTTGTAGAGCAGAAAGCTTTGTTGTTAACACAAAATCCGGGGAGGGGCCAGCTGAGTATCAGACTGTATCATCTTCATTTAAATGGATGAGAGGGCTTTCTACTGCCTGAGCTATGTTGTTGATGTAAATTGAGAAGAGCATGGCACCTAGGATTGAGCCTTGAGGTACTCCCTTGGTGACAGGCAGTGGCTGATACAGCAGATTTTCTGACTTTAATAACTGAACTCTTTGAGAGAGGTGTCATGCAGGTGAAAGAGGACCCAAAAGCGACTTGGCGAAAACAGAGTCTTTAATCCAGTAAAGTAAATACAAACAAAAAACACAACTTTCAGTCGAAATGACGAGGACAAACTGGAGACTCGATCTTGAACAGCAGGTGAACAGCAGGTTGCCTCGGGAAGGCACTTGAACCAGACAGACTCAGACACCTGCTCACCACGCAGCATCTGAGGAAAACACGACACGACAGGGCGATACACAAACACAGCACGGTGAATTCTAGACAAGGAACCGACAGGACAGGAACGGAACACAAAGGAAGAAATAGGGACTCTAATCAGGGGAAAGGATCGGGAACAGGTGTGGGAAGACTAAATGATTGATTAGGGGAATAGGAACAGCTGGGAGCAGGAACGGAACGATAGAGAGAAGAGAGAGCGAGAGAGTGAGAGAGGGAGGGGAGAGAGAGGGATAGAAAGAGGGAAAGAACCTAATAAGACCAGCAGAGGGAAACGAATAGAATGGGAAGCACAGGGACAAGACAAGATAATAAATGACAAAACATGACAGTACCCCCCACTCACCGAGCGCCTCCTGGCGCACTCGAGGAGGAATCCTGGCGGCAACGGAGGAAATCATCAATGAGTGAACGGTCCAGCACGTCCCGAGACGGAACCCAACTCCTCTCCTCAGGACCGTAACCCTCCCAATCCACTAAGTATTGGTGACCCCGTCCCCGAGAACGCATGTCCATGATCTTATGTACCTTGTAAATAGGTGCGCTCTCGACAAGGACGGGAGGGGGAGGGAAGACGAACGGGGGTGCGAAGAAAGGGCTTAACACAGGAGACATGGAAGACAGGATGGACGCGACGAAGATGTCGCGGAAGAAGCAGTCGCACAGCGACAGGATTGACGACCTGGGAGACACGGAACGGACCAATGAACCGCGGAGTCAACTTACGAGAAGCTGTCGTAAGAGGAAGGTTGCGAGTGGAAAGCCACACTCTCTGGCCGCAACAATACCTTGGACTCTTAATCCTGCGTTTATTGGCGGCTCTCACAGTCTGTGCCCTGTAACGGCAAAGTGCAGACCTCACCCTCCTCCAGGTGCGCTCACAACGTTGGACAAACGCTTGAGCGGAGGGAACGCTGGACTCGGCAAGCTGGGATGAGAACAGAGGAGGCTGGTAACCCAGACTACTCTGAAACGGAGATAACCCGGTAGCAGACGAAGGAAGCTAATTGTGAGCGTATTCTGCCCAGGGGAGCTATTCTGCCCAAGACGCAGGGTTTCTGAAAGAAAGGCTGCGTAGTATGCGACCAATCGTCTGATTGGCCCTCTCTGCTTGACCGTTAGACTGGGGATGAAACCCGGAAGAGAGACTGACGGACGCACCAATCAAACGACAGAACTCCCTCCAAAACTGTGACGTGAATTGCGGGCCTCTGTCTGAAACGGCGTCTAACGGGAGGCCATGAATTCTGAATACATTCTCGATAATGATTTGTGCCGTCTCCTTAGCGGAAGGAAGTTTAGCGAGGGAATGAAATGTGCCGCCTTAGAGAACCTATCGACAACCGTAAGAATCACAGTCTTCCCCGCAGACAAAGGCAGACCGGTAATGAAGTCTAGGGCGATGTGAGACCATGGTCGAGAAGGAATGGGGAGCGGTCTGAGACGACCGGCAGGAGGAGAGTTACCCGACTTAGTCTGCGCGCAGTCCGAACAAGCAGCCACGAAACGGCGCGTGTCACGCTCCTGAGTCGGCCACCAAAAGCGCTGGCGAATAGACGCAAGAGTGCCTCGAACACCGGGATGACCAGCTAACTTGGCAGAGTGAGCCCACTGAAGAACAGCCAGACGAGTGGAAACAGGAACGAAAAGGAGGTTACTAGGACAAGCGCGCGGCGACGCAGTGTGCGTGAGTGCTTGCTTAACCTGTCTTTCAATTCCCCAGACTGTTAACCCGACAACACGCCCATAAGGAAGAATCCCCTCGGGATCAGTAGAAGCCACAGAAGAACTAAACAGACGGGATAAGGCATCAGGCTTGGTGTTCTTGCTACCCGGACGGTAAGAAATCACAAACTCGAAACGAGCGAAAAACAACGCCCAACGAGCTTGACGGGCATTAAGTCGTTTGGCAGAACGGATGTACTCAAGGTTCTTATGGTCTGTCCAAACGACAAAAGGAACGGTCGCCCCCTCCAACCACTGTCGCCATTCGCCTAGGGCTAAGCGGATGGCGAGCAGTTCACGGTTACCCACATCATAGTTGCGCTCAGATGGCGACAGGCGATGAGAAAAATAAGCGCAAGGATGAACCTTATCGTCAGACTGGAAGCGCTGGGATAGAATGGCTCCCACGCCTACCTCTGAAGCGTCAACCTCGACAATGAATTGTCTAGTGACGTCAGGAGTAACGAGGATAGGAGCGGACGTAAAACGTTCTTTTAGAAGATCAAAAGCTCCCTGGGCGGAACCGGACCACTTAAAACACGTCTTGACAGAAGTAAGAGCTGTGAGAGGGGCAGCAACTTGACCGAAATTACGAATGAAACGCCGATAGAAATTAGCGAAACCTAAAAAGCGCTGCAACTCGACACGTGACCTTGGAACGGGCCAATCACTGACAGCTTGGACCTTAGCGGAATCCATCTGAATGCCTTCAGCGGAAATAACGGAACCGAGAAAAGTAACGGAGGAGACATGAAAAGAGCACTTCTCAGACTTTACGTAGAGACAATTCTCTAAAAGGCGCTGTAGAACACGTCGAACGTGCTGAACATGAATCTCGAGTGATGGAGAAAAAATCAGGATATCGTCAAGATAGACAAAAACAAAGATGTTCAGCATGTCTCTCAGAACATCATTAACTAATGCCTGAAAAACAGCTGGCGCATTGGCGAGACCAAACGGCAGAACCCGGTACTCAAAATGCCCTAACGGAGTGTTAAACGCCGTTTTCCACTCGTCCCCCTCTCTGATGCGCACGAGATGGTAAGCGTTACGAAGGTCCAACTTAGTAAAGCACCTGGCTCCCTGCAGAATCTCGAAGGCTGATGACATAAGGGGAAGCGGATAACGATTCTTAACCGTTATGTCATTCAGCCCTCGATAATCCACGCAGGGCGCAGAGTACCGTCCTTCTTCTTAACAAAAAAGAACCCCGCCCCGGCCGGAGAGGAAGAAGGCACTATGGTACCGGCGTCAAGAGACACAGACAAATAATCCTCGAGAGCCTTACGTTCGGGAGCCGACAGAGAGTATAGTCTACCCCGAGGAGGAGTGGTCCCCGGAAGGAGATCAATACTACAATCATACGACCGGTGAGGAGGAAGGGAGTTGGCTCGGGACCGACTGAAGACCGTGCGCAGATCATGATATTCCTCCGGCACTCCTGTCAAATCGCCAGGTTCCTCCTGAGAAGTAGGGACAGAAGAAACGGGAGGGATGGCAGACATTAAACACTTCACATGACAAGAAACGTTCCAGGATAGGATAGAATTACTAGACCAATTAATAGAAGGATTATGACATACTAGCCAGGGATGACCCAAAACAACAGGTGTAAACGGTGAACGAAAAATCAAAAAAGAAATAGTCTCACTGTGGTTACCAGATACTGTGAGGGTTAAAGGTAGTGTCTCAAATCTGATACTGGGAAGATGACTACCATCTAAGGCGAACATGGGCGTAGGCTTCTCTAACTCTCTGAAAGGAATGTCATGTTTCGAACCCATGCTTCGTCCATGAAACAACCCTCAGCCCCAGAGTCTATCAAGGCACTACATGTAGCACCCGAACCGGTCCAGCGTAGATGGACCGACAAAGTAGTACAGGATCTTGATGGAGAGACTTGAGTAGTTGCGCTCACCTGTAGCCCTCCGCTTACAGATGAGCTCTGGCTTTTACTGGACATGAATTAACAAAATGTCCAGCAACTCCGCAATAGAGGCACAGGCGGTTGGTGATCCTCCGTTCCCTCTCCTTAGTCGAGATGCGAATCCCTCCCAGCTGCATGGGCTCAGACTCTGAGCCAGAGGAGGAGATGGTTGCGATGCGGAGCAGGAAACACCGTTGATGCGAGCTCTCTTCCACGAGCCCGGTGACGAAGATCTACCCGTCGTTCTATGCGGATGGCGAGAGCAATCAAAGAGTCCACATCTGAAGGAACCTCCCGGGAGAGAATCTCATCCTTAACCACTGCGTGGAGTCCCTCCAGAAAACGAGCGAGCAGCGCCGGCTCGTTCCACTCACTAGAGGCAGCAAGAGTGCGAAACTCAATAGAATAATCCGTTATGGACCGTTCACCTTGGCATAAGGAAGCCAGGGCCCTAGAAGCCTCCCTACCAAAAACTGAACGGTCAAAAACCCGAATCATCTCCTCTTTAAAGTTCTGGAACTTGTTAGAGCAATCAGCCCTTGCCTCCCAGATAGCTGAGCCCCATTCTCGAGCCCGGCCAGTAAGGAGTGAAATGACGTAAGCAACCCGAGCTCTCTCTCTAGAGTATGTGTTGGGTTGGAGAGAGAACACAATCTCACACTGCGTGAGAAAGGAGCGGCACTCAGTGGGCTGCCCGGAGTAGCAAGGTGGGTTATTAACCCTAGGTTCTGGAGGCTCGGCAGGCCAGGAAGTAACAGGTGGCACGAGACGTAGACTCTGGAACTGTCCAGAGAGGTCGGAAACCTGAGCGGCCAGGTTCTCCACGGCATGGCGAGCAGCAGACAATTCCTGCTCGTGTCTGCCGAGCATGGCTCCTTGGATCTCGACGGCAGTGTAACGAGCGTCTGAAGTCGCTGGGTCCATTCCTTGGTCGGTTCCTTCTGTCATGCAGGTGAAAGAGGACCCAAAAGCGACTTGGCGAAAACAGAGTCTTTAATCCAGTAAAGTAAATACAAACAAAAAACACAACTTTCAGTCGAAATGACGAGGACAAACTGGAGACTCGATCTTGAACAGCAGGTGAACAGCAGGTTGCCTCGGGAAGGCACTTGAACCAGACAGACTCAGACACCTGCTCACCACGCAGCATCTGAGGAAAACACGACACGACAGGGCGATACACAAACACAGCACGGTGAATTCTAGACAAGGAACCGACAGGACAGGAACGGAACACAAAGGAAGAAATAGGGACTCTAATCAGGGGAAAGGATCGGGAACAGGTGTGGGAAGACTAAATGATTGATTAGGGGAATAGGAACAGCTGGGAGCAGGAACGGAACGATAGAGAGAAGAGAGAGCGAGAGAGTGAGAGAGGGAGGGGGAGAGAGAGGGATAGAAAGAGGGAAAGAACCTAATAAGACCAGCAGAGGGAAACGAATAGAATGGGAAGCACAGGGACAAGACAAGATAATAAATGACAAAACATGACAAGAGGTAGTTAGCAAACCAGGCTAACCAGGTCAGAGACACCAATACTCCTTAGCCGGCCCACAAGAATCGAATGGTCTACCATATCAAAAGCTTTGGCCAAGTCAATAAAAATAGCAGCACAACATTGCTTAGAATAAAAGGCAATGGTGACATCATTGAGGACCTTTAAGGTTGCAGTGACACATCTATAACCTGAGCGGAAACCAGTTTGCATAACAGAGAGAATACTATTGACATCAAGAAAGCCAGTCAGTTGATTATTAACAAGTTTTTTCAACACTTTTGATAAACAGGGCAAAATAGAAATAGGCCTTTAACCTGTTTGGGATAGGGGGCAGCATTTTCATGTTTGGATGAAAAGCATGCCCAGAGTAAACTGCCTGCTACTCAGTCCCAGTTGCTAATATATACATATTATTAGATTTGGATAGAAAACACTCTGAAGTTTCTAAAACTGTATAATATAACTCATATGGCAGGCAAAAACCTGAGAAAAATCCAACCAGGAAGTGGGAAATCTGAGGTTTGTAGTTTTTCAACTTTTGGCCTATCGAATACACAATGTCTATGGTGTTAAATTGCACTTCCTACGGCTTCCACTAGATGTCAACAGTCTTTAGAACCTTGTTTGATGCTTCTACTGTGAAGGAGGGGGGAATGGGAGCTGAATGAGTCAGTGGTCTGGCAGAAGGCCATGAGCTCGTGACACGCATCCATGTGAGAGTTAGCTTGAGTTATATTGCATTTCTGAAGACAAAGAAATTCTCCAGTTGGAACATTATTGAAGATTTATGTTAAAAACATCCTAAAGATTGAATTAGTTTGACATGTTTCTACAGACTGTAACGGAACTTTTAGACTTTTCGTCTGCTCGTGCGTCATGAATTTGGATTACTGGGCTGAACGCGCTAACAAAAAGGACATAAAGATTAACTTTATTGTGTGTGATCCCTATTCTAATTCTGTCTTCCCTGGATCCAGGTTGGATCCACACTGTTTTGCTTATTAAGGATGTAATGAAGCTCTGACTGAGGAACAACAGAGTCTGATCCAACAGGAA
Organism: Oncorhynchus gorbuscha; assembly: GCF_021184085.1. NCBI lineage: Eukaryota > Metazoa > Chordata > Actinopteri > Salmoniformes > Salmonidae > Oncorhynchus > Oncorhynchus gorbuscha. Next base: position 11,808,755 of record NC_060177.1, on the reverse strand, counting down.
TACACATCACGACAAACCAGCAGACAGACTTTTTGTTGCATTGTCAGCTCTACCGCGGTTTGACATGAATCAAATCAAAACACACCAAACAGCTATTTAAGGAAGGGACAAATCTTTTTAGTCATTTGTCAACAAAGTTGTGAACTTTTATCGTCCTGAAATAAAGAAGGAATTTCTTCTACATACTTGGGTTGTACAGTATTTAGCTCAGATGTTGGTCAAACAACTTTCATCCTATTGCTCTGTTTAAGGGTTGTACATCTGAAAGCTCATCTCACTTAATAAGAAGCCTGTAGGATAAAGGCTGTACCACCCCTGAGTGTGTGGATGTTCATTAGGAACCTGTACCACTCCTGAGTGTGTGGATGTTCATTAGGAACCTGCATCACTCCTGAATGTGTGGATGTGCATTAGGAACCTGCATCACTCCCTAGTGTGTGGATGTTCATTAGGAACCTGCATCACTCCTGAATGTGTGGATGTTCATTAGGAACCTGCATCACTCCTGAATGTGTGGATGTTCATTAGGAACCTGCATCACTCCTGAATGTGTGGATGTTCATTAGGAACCTGCATCACTCCTGAGTGTGTGGATGTTCATTAGGAACCTGCATCACAGCTGAGTGTGTGGATGTTCATTAGGAACCTGTACCACTCCTGAGTGTGTGGATGTTCGTTAGGAACCTGTACCACCCCTGAATGTGTGGATGTTCATTAGGAACCTGTACCACTCCTGAGTGTGTGGATGTTCGTTAGGAACCTGTACCACTCCTGAGTGTGTGGATGTTCATTAGGAACCTGTACCACTCCTGAGTGTGTGGATGTTCATTAGGAACCTGTACCACCCCTGAATGTGTGGATGTTCATTAGGAACCTGTACCACTCCTGAGTGTGTGGATGTTCGTTAGGAACCTGTACCACTCCTGAGTGTGTGGATGTTCGTTAGGAACCTGTACCACTCCTGAGTGTGTGGATGTTCATTAGGAACCTGGATCACTCCTGAGTGTGTGGATGTTCATTAGGAACCTGTACCACTCCTGAGTGTGTGGATGTTCATTAGGAACCTGCATCACTCCTGAATGTGTGGATGTTCATTAGGAACCTGCATCACTCCTGAATGTGTGGATGTTCATTAGGAACCTGCATCACTCCTGAATGTGTGGATGTTCATTAGGAACCTGCATCACTCCTGAATGTGTGGATGTTCATTAGGAACCTGCATCACTCCCTGAAGTGTGTGGATGTTCATTAGGAACCTGCATCACTCCTGAATGTGTGGATGTTCATTAGGAACCTGCATCACTCCTGAGTGTGTGGATGTTCATTAGGAACCTGCATCACAGCTGAGTGTGTGGATGTTCATTAGGAACCTGTACCACTCCTGAGTGTGTGGATGTTCGTTAGGAACCTGTACCACCCCTGAATGTGTGGATGTTCGTTAGGAACCTGTACTACCCCTGAATGTGTGGATGTTCGTTAGGAACCTGTACCACCCCTGAATGTGTGGATGTTCATTAGGAACCTGTACCACTCCTGAGTGTGTGGATGTTCATTAGGAACCTGTACCACTCCTGAGTGTGTGGATGTTCATTAGGAACCTGTACCACCCCTGAATGTGTGGATGTTCATTAGGAACCTGTACCACTCCTGAGTGTGTGGATGTTCGTTAGGAACCTGTACCACTCCTGAGTGTGTGGATGTTCGTTAGGAACCTGTACCACTCCTGAGTGTGTGGATGTTCATTAGGAACCTGTACCACCCCTGAATGTGTGGATGTTCATTAGGAACCTGTACCACTCCTGAATGTGTGGATGTTCATTAGGAACCTGCATCACTCCTGAGTGTGTGGATGTTCATTAGGAACCTGCATCACAGCTGAGTGTGTGGATGTTCATTAGGAACCTGTACCACTCCTGAGTGTGTGGATGTTCTTTAGGAACCTGTACCACTCCTGAGTGTGTGGATGTTCGTTAGGAACCTGTACCACTCCTGAGTGTGTGGATGTTCGTTAGGAACCTGTACCACTCCTGAGTGTGTGGATGTTCATTAGGAACCTGTACCACTCCTGAGTGTGTGGATGTTCGTTAGGAACCTGTACCACTCCTGAATGTGTGGATGTTCATTAGGAACCTGCATCACTCCTGAGTGTGTGGATGTTCATTAGGAACCTGCATCACAGCTGAGTGTGTGGATGTTCATTAGGAACCTGTACCACTCCTGAGTGTGTGGATGTTCGTTAGGAACCTGTACCACTCCTGAGTGTGTGGATGTTCATTAGGAACCTGTACCACTCCTGAGTGTGTGGATGTTCATTAGGAACCTGCATTACTCCTGAGTGTGTGGATGTTCATTAGGAACCTGTACCACTCCTGAGTGTGTGGATGTTCATTAGGAACCTGCATCACTCCTGAGTGTGTGGATGTTCATTAGGAACCTGCATCACTCCTGAGTGTGTGGATGTTCATTAGGAACCTGTACCACTCCTGAGTGTGTGGATGTTCATTAGGAACCTGCATCACTCCCTAGTGTGTGGATGTTCATTAGGGACCTGCATCACTCCCTAGTGTGTGGATGTTCATTAGGAACCTGTACCACTCCTGAGTGTATGGATGTTTATTAGGAACCTGGATCTCTTCGATATCTCTTCTCTACTCTGGTTTTTCTAACCTTTTCTAAGGGTTTCTAAGCCCATGTGTGTCTTGTTACAGCTGAGTCACAGGCGTCTGATGGTTTATGGTGCGTAACACTGAGGATGCGTCTCAGGTCAGATCTGACTGCTGAGGTTATTCAGGGAGACACACGGAGGCTGACACTGACTGATAGAACAGGGCCATATCTATTATACTGTTATACTGTTATAATAGGGACACAATATATTTGTAATACTAACAGTGTCGCAATACTATATACCATACAGTGTATTCTATTGAAATAACAGGGTAACAATAGTATTATCTGGTATATAGATATAACAGTGTAACAAATCAATGATACTGTTGTATATTGGTTAATCTGTGTTATAACATGGTAACAAATCAACTATGCCATTGTATATCTGTTATACTGTGTTATAACAGGGTAACAATACTATTATATAGTCTGTTGTACTGGATTATAACAGGGTAACAATACTATTATATAGTCAATCTGTTGTACTGGATTATAACAGGGTAACAATACTATTATATAGTCAATCTGTTGTACTGGATTATAACAGGGTAACAATACTATTATATAGTCAATCTGTTGTACTGGATTATAACAGGATAACAATACTATTATATAGTCAATCTGTTGTACTGGATTATAACAGGATAACAATACTATTATATAGTCTGTTGTACTGGATTATAACAGGGTAACAATACTATTATATAGTCAATCTGTTGTACTGGATTATAACAGGATAACAATACTATTATATAGTCAATCTGTTGTACTGGATTATAGCAGGATAACAATACTATTATATAGTCTGTTGTACTGGATTATAACAGGGTAACAATACTATTATATAGTCAATCTGTTGTACTGGATTATAACAGGATAACAATACTATTATATAGTCTGTTGTACTGGATTATAACAGGGTAACGATACTATTATATAGTCAATCTGTTGTACTGGATTATAACAGGGTAACAATACTATTATATAGTCTGTTGTACTGGATTATAACAGGATAACAATACTATTATATAGTCTGTTGTACTGGATTATAACAGGGTAACAATACTATTATATAGTCAATCTGTTGTACTGGATTATAACAGGGTAACAATACTATTATATAGTCAATCTGTTGTACTGGATTATAACAGGATAACAATACTATTATATAGTCGGTTGTACTGGATTATAACAGGGTAACAATACTATTATATAGTCAATCTGTTGTACTGGATTATAACAGGGTAACAATACTATTATATAGTCAATCTGTTGTACTGGATTATAACAGGGTAACAATACTATTATATAGTCAATCTGTTGTACTGGATTATAACAGGATAGCAATACTATTATATAGTCAATCTGTTGTACTGGATTAACAGTTGTTATCCTGTTGGATTATAACAGGATAACAATACTATTATATAGTCCCGGGACCACCCATACGTAGAATGTATGCACACATGACTGTAAGTCGCTTTGGATAAAAGCGCCTGCTAAATGGCATATATTATTATTATTATTATTAGTCAATATGTTGTACTGGATTATAACAGGATAGCAATACTATTATATAGTCTGTTGTACTGGATTATAACAGGGTAACGATACTATTATATAGTCAATCTGTTGTACTGGATTATAACAGGGTAACAATACTATTATATAGTCAATCTGTTGTACTGGATTATAACAGGATAACAATACTATTATATAGTTGGTTGTACTGGATTATAACAGGGTAACAATACTATTATATAGTCGGTTGTACTGGATTATAACAGGGTAACAATACTATTATATAGTCTGTTGTACTGGATTATAACAGGGTAACAATACTATTATATAGTCAATCTGTTATACTGTGTTATAACAGGGTAACGATACTATTATATAGTCAATCTGTTGTACTGGATTATAACAGGGTAACAATACTATTATATAGTCAATCTGTTGTACTGGATTATAACAGGGTAACAATACTATTATATAGTCAATCTGTTGTACTGGATTATAACAGGATAACAATACTATTATATAGTCAATCTGTTGTACTGGATTATAACAGGATAACAATACTATTATATAGTCTGTTGTACTGGATTATAACAGGATAACGATACTATTATATAGTCTGTTGTACTGGATTATAACAGGGTAACAATACTATTATATAGTCAATCTGTTGTACTGGATTATAACAGGGTAACAATACTATTATATAGTCTGTTGTACTGGATTATAACAGGGTAACAATACTATTATTTAGTCTGTTGTACTGGATTATAACAGGGTAACAATACTATTATATAGTCAATCTGTTGTACTGGATTATAACAGGATAACAATACTATTATATAGTCAATCTGTTGTACTGGATTATAACAGGATAACAATACTATTATATAGTCTGTTGTACTGGATTATAACAGGATAACAATACTATTATATAGTCTGTTGTACTGGATCATAACAGGGTAACAATACTATTATATAGTCAATCTGTTGTACTGGATTATAACAGGGTAACAATACTATTATATAGTCAATCTGTTGTACTGGATTATAACAGGGTAACAATACTATTATATAGTCAATCTGTTGTACTGGATTATAACAGTGTAACAATACTATTATATAGTATATCTGTTGTACTGGGGCAACAGACACAACACACTCACCAACAAACTGTCTGTAGGATTTAAGAGTGTTCCCATATGTTTTTGAATAGCCTACAGCAGGGTTAGGCAACTACATTCAGCCGCAGGCCGATTTTTGTCGGAGCGGATGGTCAGGGGGCCAGAACTTAGCTTTAATCATTTGTACACTACAAATTGACCACAACTAAGTCCAAAAAGAGATTGTATTTGAAAATAACAATACTGTCATACCTTGAATAGATTGAGACAAGATCACATACGTCTCTTTTTTAAATTTGTGGGAATACTTGTGAACAGATTTCCGAAATTAAACAAATTTCTAGCTGAATTCCAGGTGATTTTACAGTATTTTTTTTAAACCAAAAACAAAAATATTTTGGGGGCCAAAATAAATCAATCACTGGTTTAAACTGGCTCTTGCAGACTCCTGGCATACAGTTACAAATTATTTCCTTAAAACCAGATACAGTAAAACATGCTCTGCTGTCTATGAAGACCCTTATTCAGTGTTTTCACTACAAGCCAACAGTCCTCTACTAGCGTCATATGTTAGTGATTCAGATTAATATGCTCTGCCAATGGCTGTGTCTGAAATCTGGTTTGCCTATTACTTACTTAAACGGCATACTGTGTACTAATCATATAAACTCAGCAAAAAAAGAAATGTCCTCTCACTGTCAACTGCGTTTATTTTCAGCAAACTTAGCATGTGTAAATATTTGTATGAACATAACAAGATTCAACAACTGAGACATAAACTGAACAATTTCCACAGACATGTGCCTAACAGAAATGGAATAATGTTTCCCTGAACAAAGGGTGGGTCAAAATCAAAAGTAACAGTCAGTATCTGGTGTGGCCACCAGCTGCATTAAGTATTGGACTGCACCAGATTTGCCAGTTCTTGTTGTGAGATGTTACCCCACTCTTCCACCAAGGCACCTGCAAGTTCCCGGACATTTCTGGAATGGCCCTAGCCCTCACCCTCCGATCCAGCAGGTCCCAGACTTGCTCAATGGGATTGAAATCCGGGCTCTTCGCTGGCCATGGCAGAACACTGACATTCCTGTGTTGCAGGAAATCCCGCACAGAATGAGCAGTATGGCTGGTGGCATTGTCATGCTGGAGGGTCATGTCAGGATGAGCGTGCAGCAATGACAACAAGCTCAGTCAGACGATACTGTCACACACCGCCCCAGACCATGACGGACCCTTCACCTCCAAATCGATCCTGCTCCAGAGTACAGGCCTCGGTGTAACGCTCATTCCTTTGACGATAAATGCGAATCCGACCATCACCCCTGGTGAGACAAAACCACGGCTCGTCAGTGAAGAGCACTTTTTTGCCAGTCCTGTCTGGTCCAGCGACGGTGGGTTTGTGCCCATAGGCGACGTTGTTGCAGGTGACGTCTGGTGAGACCTGTCTTACAACAGGCATACGAGGTCTCAGTCCAGCCTCTCTCAGCTTATTGCAGACAGTCTGAGCACTGATGGTGGGATTGTGCATTCCTGGTGTAACTTGGGCAGTTGTTGTTGCCATCCTGTACCTGTCCCGTAGGTGTGATGTTCAGCTGTACCGATCCTGTGCAGGTGTTGTTACATGTGGTCTGCCACTGCGAGGATGATCAGCTGTCCATCCTGTCGCCCTGTAGCGCTGTCTTAGGTGTCTCACAGTACGGACATGGACATTTATTGCCCTGGCCACATCTGCAGCCCTCATACCTCCTTGCAGCTTGCCTAAGGCACGTTCACGCAGATGAGCATGGACCCTGGGCATCTTTCTTTTGGTGTTTTTCAGAGTCAGTAGAAAGGCCTCTTTAGTGTCCTAATTTTTTATAACTGTGACCTTAATTGCCTAACGTCTGTAAGCTGTTAGTGTCTTAACGACCGTTCCACAGGTGCATGTTCATTAATTGTTTATGGTTCATTGAACAAGCATGGGAAAAAGTGTTTAAACCCTTTACAATGAAGATCTGTGAAGTTATTTGGATTTTTACAAATGATCTTTGAAAGACAGGGTCCTGAAAAAGGGGTATTTCTTTTTTTGCTGAGTTTACTATTTAGAACATACTGTTAAATAAAAACCTAATGCAGTAAGCAACAAATATCAGCATACTAGGCTCATCCTATTGAGAATGTGTCATCTCATGCACAATTGTGTTGATTCCTGCCATTCTTTCATTTTGGTACTTATAATGTAGGATAGCAAAAGGCAAAAATGTCATTGTTATCCGTCTGGTGAGTGGTTGATCCTTCTTGGTTGCGTGACATCATTCCTAGTCCTTACCAAAACACAAAACACTGGCGGGCAATTTCTCTCACCTCGGATCTAAAACCAGTAGTAACCACCAACTTTAATGACAGTTATCTTACGTTTTTAATAAAACAGTTCAGCTAGCAATACTAGGTAGCTAGCTAGCTAACGTTAGCTGGACTACATCTAGACTCGAAAGTTCATGCATGGCCACATAGACACGGGATTCAAGGGCCAGCTGGTTAGATGTGATTCTACCATGGGCAACAACAACTGGATGCTAGTTTGTTTTCAACAAAATATGTCCAACTCATAGCTGTATAGTTGGTCCAGTGACCATCGCATTTAAAAGGATAGCTACTGACTGAAATGTAGCTAGCTCACTGGCCAGGCAGTAGCCACTACTCGCCAGCTAATTGTCGATTTCCTATTCTTTGGAACATTTGGGTTGACTTGCTCATATCAAGCAACAGACAGTTTGTATACATTTTTTAAATAATCATTTGTGGATTTGTTTTATGAATAATTGGTATGTAGCTGGAAGTCGGTGCTCACTGATCATCCCAGCGAGCAAGCCTTTGCAGTGCATCTGTGTGATGTCACACACCCAAAAAGGCTCAACTTTGCCTCCAGCTATCCTACGAAAGGAAATGTTGCTTTTGGTACAAAAGCTGGTGATTATCAGCTGTTGTGAAAACCATGAGTCTGGGAAGACCATTCTCTTCTTCAATAGCGTGCAGAGAATTACGAGATGAAAGCGGAAATGAGTAAGACATCCTGGCATTTAAAGCATATTCTTATTATCTTACGACATGTCACGTATTATAAAACATACCCAAAATGCCTACTATTTAGAATGCAAGTATGGGTATTCAGGCACCGACTTGTATCTCGTCCGGTGTAATATACTGTACTATAGGCCTGTCAGCTCATACAGTACAGTACAACACCTGTGTTTGTTTTGGTTGTCAGGTTGGACTAACACAGTGGACAGGACATTGAGCAGAATACCCTGAGAAACAGATCCTATGCCTGTTCCTGTAACAGCATCTTAACACTGTCCACCCTGAGAAACAGATCATGTTCCTGTAACAGCCTCTTAACACTGTCTACCCAGAAAACATATCAAATATATAAATATACATAAATATAAATATGTATGTATCTAAATTACTTCCTGTCAGCCATTGGAGTACCTCAAGTCTCAGACACTAGTTTGAAAGACTGTCAGAGTTCACTTCATAATCCATCGTAAAGTCTTAGATTGTCATCTGTGCTCAGACATGTGCTTCAGGGGAAAAATATAGTTCAGCTCTGAGAGAACAAACTGTTGTGACCAACGGTCACTCCTTCCCCACTTTGTCATGTTTGTGTCCGCCTTTCTGCCTCTGTCTGCCTCTGTCTGTCTGTCTGTCTGTCTGTCTGTCTGTCTGTCTGTCTGTCTGTCTGTCTGTCTGTCTGTCTGCCTGCCTGCCTGCCTGCCTGCCTGTCTGTCTGCCTGCCTGCCTGCCTGTCTGTCTGTCTGTCTGTCTGTCTGTCTGTCTGTCTGTCTGTCTGTCTGTCTGTCTGTCTGTCTGTCTGTCTGTCTGTCTGTCTGTCTGTCTGTCTGTCTGTCTGTCTGTCTGTCTGTCTGTCTGTCTGTCTGTGCAGCGGTTGTGTTCAAGGCTGATTAGTCCCCCAAGCCCTACTCGGCCCTGCCCTGCC
>NC_060177.1:11793335-11795835 GCF_021184085.1 Oncorhynchus gorbuscha | reverse complement strand
TTAAAAACCTAACGGCAAGCTCTATAATGACTCTATGTCTTTGTCCCAAATAGCAACCTATTTCCTATAGTGCACTACTTAGACCAGGGTTTTTCCCATAGCCTGTAGTCAATAACTTACAGTAACGGTAATGTAGAGGTAAGTAGATTTAAATGATTGTAATTGAGCACTAAATACACTGTGTGGATATGAGTGAGCTTTACATTACATTTTTTAAGTCATGTATTTGAATGAATAGCTAAGGCATGGGCTCTTTCTCTTTTCTGCAATTCCTTGCTTCCTATCTCCTTGCCTCCTTTTCAACTGTAGTGGAGAAGAAAGTCCCTCAGACCTTCTCATCCAATGCCTTTTGAGAAGGAGGCAAGACGAGAGGCTGTGAGGAATCGAGGAAAGATACATCGAAAAAGAGCCATGGTGATTTGAACTGTGAATAAACTAGAATAGAAATCAATGTAGCTTGCTGTAGATGCAGTGGTGGAAAAAGTACCCAAATGTCATACTTGAGTAAAAGTAAAGATACCTTGATAGAAAATGACTCAAGTAAAAGTGAAAGTCACTCAGGAAATATTACTTGATTAAAAGTCTAAAAGTATCGGATTTTAAATATACGTATCAAAAGTAAATGTAATTGCTAAAATATACCTAAGTATCAAAAGTAAAAGTACAATTATAATAATTTAAAATTCCTAATATTACGCAAACCAGATGGCACCATTTAAAAATATTTTTTTTATTACGGATAGCCTGGGGTACACTTCAAAACTGAGAACATTACAAATGAAGCATGTGTGTTTATTGAATCAGAGATCAGAGACAGTAAGGGAGGTCCTCTTGATAAGTGTGTGAATTAGACAATGTTTTTGTCCTGCTATGAATTCAAAATGTAATAGTACTTTTGGGTGTCAGGGAAAATGTATGGAGCTAAAACTACATCATTGTCATTAGGAATGTAGTGAAGTAAAAGTAAAAGTTGTCAAAAATAAAAATAGTAAATTAAAGATCATTAAAGTAGTACTTTAAAGTATTTTTACTGAAGTACTTTACACCACTATGTAAATGTTGTATAGAAATAACAAGAACCGGCCACTATTGAGCAGGAATCATTCTGGCCTTCTACCCGGTCAGCATTATGATCAAACATTAGAATGGAGAGAGAGGTAGAAGGAAAGTGTGATCACGGTGTTAAAACATGATATCTCAAAGCCAGAGAAAGACAGCTTTACTGACACCGTGATACCATGTTACATAGTGAGGTTCGTCTGCGTTCCCAAAGGAGCGTGTTTGTTTGTGTCTGTGCGTGTCTGTGTGTGTACGTGAGTGTACGTGCGTGCATGCATGCTTTGTGTGTGTGTGCGCATGCGTGCATATGTGAATTCATACACAGCAGCCTCACTAAAGGCTGTGTGTATGTGTGTATGTTTGTATGTGTGTGTGTGTGTGTGTGTGTGTTCATCCCTCATCACTTTCCCCTGGTTACAATGTCCCTTATTCCTCAGACGCCCAGTCAGCACTGCAGGTGCTGTGTGTGTGTGTTTCATATTGCGTAGCATCTCAATATTTTAAAGATGCTTCCTCACTGATTTAGTGGTCCTTATTCCCAGAAAAACAGACAGATAGATATAGAGACAGACAGGCAGAAACAGACAGACACAGAGACAAACTGACAGACAGACGGACAGACAGAAAGAGAGACAGACAGACATACAGACGAACTGACAGACAGACGGACGGACGGACGGACGGACGGACGGGACGGACGGACGGACGGACGGACGGACGGACGGACGGACGGACGGACGGACGGACGGACGGACGGGGAGACAGACAGACGGACGGACGGAGACGGAGACAGACGGAGACACGGACAGACAGACAGACAGACAGACAGACAGACAGACAGACAGACAGACAGACAGACAGACAGACAGACAGACAGACAGACAGACAGAGGGACAGACAGAGGGACAGACAGAGGGACAGACAGATGGACAGACAGACGGACAGACAGAGACAGACAGAGACAGACAGATGGACAGTCATACGGACAGACATAGAGACAGAGAGGCAGATGGACAGACAGAGAGACAGACAGTCGATCAGTCGATCTCTCAATCCCTCAATATGCAATCAGTTAGTGGATAACATAGGGAAGGAGTTCCAGACATGTCGTCTCCAACAGCATTGAGCTCCACTGACACTATTGGCTCCAGTTCCCCTGAGAGCTCCTCCAGAACGGGGAGGATGGAGACAGCCCGGCTTTGTGTTTACGCCATCAGTCTGTACTGTAGCACTGTTGATCCTTAATTCATTGAGCGGTGTGAGGGTGACAGCTGTGTGTGTGAAGACCGTCCCTGCCTCACCTGGCCCTCGCTCCTTTCCCCTCCTCTCCCCTCTGCCTTCCCTCTTCTCCCCCAGGACAAGTGATTGTCTATGTTACCAGATTCTCCCTGAGTAACATCAGTCAGAGGTTGTGTCCCAAATGGCAACCTATTCCCTTTAT
>NC_060177.1:11700835-11788335 GCF_021184085.1 Oncorhynchus gorbuscha | reverse complement strand
CTTACAGTGAAATGCCTACTTACGAGCCCCTAACCAACAATGCAGTTTAAAAAAATAACAGACCTTACAGTGAAATGCTTACTTACGAGCCCCTAACCAACAATGCAGTTTAAAAAAACAAGAATAAGAAATAAGATTAACAGTGTCAGTGGTCCTGTCTAGGTGTGTCAGCAGTCCTGTCTAGTTGTGTGTGTGTGTGTGTGTGTGTGTGTGTGTGTGTGTGTGTGTGTGTGTGTGTGTGTGTGTGTGTGTGTGTGTGTGTGTGTGTGTGTGTGTGTGTGTGTGTGTGTGTGTGTGTGTGTGTGTGTGTGTGTGTGTGTGTGTGTGTGTGTGTGGCTCCTCTAATGCAGTGAGGCAGAGTGAAAATAAATCTGGGTCTAGAGCAAGAAGGACGCTGGCTCCCTTTCAGGAAATATGTCCCACAACAGAGGGCCAGTGCCATCTCCCCTGCCCTCCGTGATCCTCCATGGTCCCTACCAAGACTAGCCAGCCTTCCATGTCTGCAAGAGAGAACCTTTAGTCTGTCTGGGCAGTATTCATGGATCAACCAATGGTTGGTCAGGCAGGTCAACTAAGCACTGTCACAGTGGGGTATTCATGGATCAACACTATGTTGCACTAGTGCTGTCACAGTAAACACTATGTTGCAATTCTGACTCTGACTCTGAGTCCATTTTTCAGATGTATGTTTGGCAGAGAGGGATAAATACAGACATGTTAGTCAGTAGAAGAAAACCTTTCTGTTTCTGTCACTGCGACCACACCACTCCACATGCTGCAAGACAGAAATCTCACACAGCAAACAAACATTCTTAAGTACTGCTTTAAACTGGATCTATCACGACACAAGATGAGACCCAGATGCAGACACAGGAGGCAAATGGTTGGAGTCTTACAATCTTTATTAATCCAAAGGGGTAGGCAGGAGAATGGTCGTGGACAGGCAAAAAGGTCAAAACCAGATCAGAGTCCAGAAGGTACAGAGTGGCAGACAGACTCGTGGTCAAGGCAGGCAGACTGGTCAGGCAGGTGGGTACAAGGTCCAGAAACAGGCAAGGGTCAAAACCGGGAAGACTAGAAAAAGGAGAATGCAAAAGGCAGGAGAACAGGAAAACCGCTGGTTGACTTGGAAACATATAAGCCGACTGGCACAGAGAGACAGGAGACACAGGGATAAATACACTGGGGAAAATAATCAACACCTGGAGGGGGTGGAGACAATCACAAGGACAGGTGAAACAGATCAGGACGTGACAGGATCTGCTTTAGCTGAATCAAAAAAGTAACACTCAACCAAACTGGATATTTGGTGATATCTGGTGAGGGTTAGGGCCTCGGCTGATATAGCTCTTTTCCTTGGTATCCTTGTACCATGTAGTGCCAGCTGTGTTATTTGTGTCAGAGGTCCTGTCTAGTTGAGTCAGCAGTACTATCTAGTTGAGTCAGTGGTCCTGTCTAGGTGTGTCAGCAGTCCTGTCTAATTGAGTCAGCAGTCCTATCTAGTTGAGTCAGTGGTCCTGTCTAGGTGTGTCAGCAGTCCTGTCTAATTGAGTCAGCAGTCCTATCTATTTGAGTCAGTGGTCCTGTCTAGGTGTGTCAGCAGTCCTGTCTAATTGAGTCAGCAGTCCTATCTAGTTGAGTCAGTGGTCCTGTCTAGGTGTCCTTATTTTACATCTCTACATCTCTTGTTGCTATTTATTTTAAATGCACTCACTGTAGCACTTTGAGGTCCTGTCTAGTTGAGTCAGCAGTACTATCTAGTTGAGTCAGTGGTCCTGTCTAGGTGTGTCAGCAGTCCTGTCTAATTGAGTCAGCAGTCCTATCTAGTTGAGTCAGTGGTCCTGTCTAGGTGTGTCAGCAGTCCTGTCTAATTGAGTCAGCAGTCCTATCTATTTGAGTCAGTGGTCCTGTCTAGGTGTGTCAGCAGTCCTGTCTAATTGAGTCAGCAGTCCTATCTAGTTGAGTCAGTGGTCCTGTCTAGGTGTCCTTATTTTACATCTCTACATCTCTTGTTGCTATTTATTTTAAATGCACTCACTGTAGCACTTTGAGATAGTTTTTCAATGAAAAGCCATTATAAATGAAATTAGATGTATTATTATTATTAATGTCAAACGGTACTGATAAATGGTTTCTAATCGACCTGGCCCGGGTATCCTGGAAGGATATTGACCTCATCCCGTCAGTAGAGGATGCCTGGTTGTTCTTTAAAAGTGCTTTACTCACCATCTTAAATAAGCATGCCCCATTCAAAAAATGTAGAGCTAAGAACAGATATAACCCTTGGTTCACTCCTGACTTGACTGCCCTTGACCAGCACAAAAACACCCTGTGGTGTACTGCATTAATATCGAATAGCCCCGCATGATATGCAACTTTTCAGGGAAGTCAGGAACCAATACACACAGTCAGTTAGGAAAGCAAAGGCTTTTTCAAACAGAAATTTGCATCCTGCAGCACTAATTCCAAAATGTTCTGGGACACTAAAGTCTATGGAGAATAAGAGCCTCTCCTCCCAGCTGCCCACTGCATTGAGACTAGGAAACACTGTCACCACTGATAAATCCATGATAATCGAGAATTTCAATAAGCATTTCTCTACGGCTGGCCATGCTTTCCACCCCAACAGCTCTGCGACCTATATGCTCTCTTTGGCTGGTCCTCTCTACATATTTGTCGCCAAACCCACTGGCTCCAGGTCATCTATAAGTCTTTGCTAGGTAAACCTCCACCTTATCTCAGCTCACTGGTCACCATAGCAACAACTACTCATAGCACACTCTCCAGCAGTTATATTTCACTGGTCACCATAGCAACAACTACTCGTAGCATACACTCCAGCAGTTATATTTCACTGGTCACCATAGCAACAACTACTCGTAGCACACTCTCCAGCAGTTATATTTCACTGGTCACCATAGCAACAACTACTTGTAGCACACTCTCCAGCAGTTATATAACTGGTCACCATAGCAACAACTACTCGTAGCACACTCTCCAGCAGTTATAGTTCACTGGTCACCATAGCAACAACTACTCGTAGCACACTCTCCAGCAGTTATAGTTCACTGGTCACCATAGCAACAACTACTCGTAGCACACTCTCCAGCAGTTATAGTTCACTGGTCACCATAGCAACAACTACTCGTAGCACACTCTCCAGCAGTTATATTTCACTGGTCATCCCCAAAGCCAACACTGCCTTTTCCTCCTTTTCTTTCCAGTTCTCTGCTGCCAATGAGTGGAATGAATCTGGATCTAAATCCATCTCTCTTTTCTCAGGAACAGGAGCTGTCCAGCTGTTTCAGTCCTCCATACACGCTCTTCAGAAAATATTCTATGGACGATGTAATAGTAAAATGAGGAAAAGAGACGCACAACAAATATATAGGGGCAATAGATTTATCCTAAAATTGGGGAATGATTAGACTACACTGATGATGATTCCATCTGTCCAGCAAAATCAACAATTTATTTGAGAAACCACAATCTTTTGGGTAAGACCCTTCAGACCTTAGTACACACTTCAGTTGATAGCCAATCACAAGTGAAGTGTGCTTCCTTCAGCCCCTTGTTAGCTAATGATTGTATTAATCTGCAGATTTACACTTGAAGCCAAATGGCAGTTCAAAACTGAAATGCCAAAATGCCAAAGCCAATAATAATGAAGCATTTGCTCTATATTGAATTGCCATTGTTCTCCATGAGAGGCTGGGTATTTGCACATGTCTGAGACAGTCGAGACGGCCATGATGACTATGCACTACTCTACCAGGCAGCTCAGTATTAGTATTCTAGTCACAAACGAGGGAGGGAGAGAATGAGGGAGAGGAGGAGAGGAAGGAGGAGGGAGAGAAGGGGGGCACAAGCAACATAAGCTATTGACTGCTCCTGACTTATCTTGAAAGCACAGAGAGTGATTTTCCACAAAAGAAGTAGCAGTCTCTCTTCTGTCCAACAGGTTAAGGCAAGTTGACAATAGTTTTAATTGTCTGAAATGCAGTGGACCAATTGAATTGCAACAACAAATGGCAACAAGCTGAATTACTAGCACAGGTGACACTGAAAAGAGCATAACAAACACACAACACTGACAGATAAAAATATAATTGAAAGTTTGTGTGAGCTTGGAGTAGCTCTCAGTAATGGGACCTGGCATGTTCTTTTGGTTAGAGATGATCGAGGCAGACACTTCTACGTCTCTGTCTCTCTCTCTGTCTCCCTCTCCCTCTCCTTTTCTCTCTCTCTCTCCTTTTCTCTGTCTCTCTCACTCACTCAATGTCCCTGTACAGTTCTCTCACTCTCCCTACAGCCTCCTGCTAGAAACACACTCTGCCAATCATCCTTATGTGTGATGTGTTTATTAACAAGATGATTCTTAGCAAGATGACTAGACAGTTCTGACTTAGAATATGTGGACAACTATAAATACCTAGGTGTCTGGCTAGACTGTACAATCTCCTTCCAGACTCACATTAAGCAACTCCAATCCAAAGTTAAATCTAGAATTGGCTTCCTATTTCGCAAACAAAGCCTCCTTCACTCATGCTGCCAAACATACCCTCGTAAAACTGACTATCCTACCGATCCTTGACTTTGGCGATGTCATTTACAAAATAGTCTCCAACTGTCATGTTTTGTCATTTATTATCTTGTCTTGTCCCTGTGCTTCCCATTCTATTCGTTTCCCTCTGCTGGTCTTATTAGGTTCTTTCCCTCTTTCTATCCCTCTCTCTCCCCCTCCCTCTCTCACTCTCTCGCTCTCTCTTCTCTCTATCGTTCCGTTCCTGCTCCCAGCTGTTCCTATTCCCCTAATCAATCATTTAGTCTTCCCACACCTGTTCCCGATCCTTTCCCCTGATTAGAGTCCCTATTTCTTCCTTTGTGTTCCGTTCCTGTCCTGTCGGTTCCCTGTCTAGAATTCACCGTGCTGTGTTTGTGTATCGCCCTGTCGTGTCGTGTTTTCCTCAGGTGCTGCGTGGTGAGCAGGTGTCTGAGTCTGTCTGGTTCAAGTGCCTTCCCGAGGCAACCTGCTGTTCACCTGCTGTTCAAGATCGAGTCTCAGTTTGTCCTCGTCATTTCGAGTGAAAGTTGTGTTTTTGTTTGTATTTACTTTACTGGATTAAAGACTCTGTTTTCGCCAAGTCGCTTTTGGGTCCTCTTTCACCTGCATGACAGAAGGAACCGACCAAGGAATGGACCCAGCGACTTCAGACGCTCGTTACACTGAGATCCAAGGAGCCATGCTCGGCAGACACGAGCAGGAATTGTCTGCTGCTCGCCATGCCGTGGAGAACCTGGCCGCTCAGGTTTCCGACCTCTCTGGACAGTTCCAGAGTCTACGTCTCGTGCCACCTGTTACTTCCTGGCCTGCCGAGCCTCCAGAACCTAGGGTTAATAACCCACCTTGCTACTCCGGGCAGCCCACTGAGTGCCGCTCCTTTCTCACGCAGTGTGAGATTGTGTTCTCTCTCCAACCCAACACATACTCTAGAGAGAGCTCGGGTTGCTTACGTCATTTCACTCCTTACTGGCCGGGCTCGAGAATGGGGCACAGCTATCTGGGAGGCAAGGGCTGATTGCTCTAACAGGTTCCAGAACTTTAAAGAGGAGATGATTCGGGTTTTTGACCGTTCAGTTTTTGGTAGGGAGGCTTCTAGGGCCCTGGCTTCCTTATGCCAAGGTGAACGGTCCATAACGGATTATTCTATTGAGTTTCGCACTCTTGCTGCCTCTAGTGAGTGGAACGAGCCGGCGCTGCTCGCTCGTTTTCTGGAGGGACTCCACGCAGTGGTTAAGGATGAGATTCTCTCCCGGGAGGTTCCTTCAGATGTGGACTCTTTGATTGCTCTCGCCATCCGCATAGAACGACGGGTAGATCTTCGTCACCGGGCTCGTGGAAGAGAGCTCGCATCAACGGTGTTTCCCTGCTCCGCATCGCAACCATCTCCCTCCTCTGGCTCAGAGTCTGAGCCCATGCAGCTGGGAGGGATTCGCATCTCGACTAAGGAGAGGGAACGGAGGATCACCAAACGCCTGTGCCTCTATTGCGGAGTTGCTGGACATTTTGTTAATTCATGTCCAGTAAAAGCCAGAGCTCATCTGTAAGCGGAGGGCTACAGGTGAGCGCAACTACTCAAGTCTCTCCATCAAAATCCTGTACTACTTTGTCGGTCCATCTACGCTGGACCGGTTCGGGTGCTACATGTAGTGCCTTGATAGACTCTGGGGCTGAGGGTTGTTTCATGGACGAAGCATGGGTTCGGAAACATGACATTCCTTTCAGAGAGTTAGAGAAGCCTACGCCCATGTTCGCCTTAGATGGTAGTCATCTTCCCAGTATCAGATTTAAGACACTACCTTTAACCCTCACAGTATCTGGTAACCACAGTGAGACTATTTCTTTTTTGATTTTTCGTTCACCGTTTACACCTGTTGTTTTGGGTCATCCCTGGCTAGTATGTCATAATCCTTCTATTAATTGGTCTAGTAATTCTATCCTATCCTGGAACGTTTCTTGTCATGTGAAGTGTTTAATGTCTGCCATCCCTCCCGTTTCTTCTGTCCCTACTTCTCAGGAGGAACCTGGCGATTTGACAGGAGTGCCGGAGGAATATCATGATCTGCGCACGGTCTTCAGTCGGTCCCGAGCCAACTCCCTTCCTCCTCACCGGTCGTATGATTGTAGTATTGATCTCCTTCCGGGGACCACTCCTCCTCGGGGTAGACTATACTCTCTGTCGGCTCCCGAACGTAAGGCTCTCGAGGATTATTTGTCTGTGTCTCTTGACGCCGGTACCATAGTGCCTTCTTCCTCTCCGGCCGGGGCGGGGTTCTTTTGTTAAGAAGAAGGACGGTACTCTGCGCCCCTGCGTGGATTATCGAGGGCTGAATGACATAACGGTTAAGAATCGTTATCCGCTTCCCTTATGTCATCAGCCTTCGAGATTCTGCAGGGAGCCAGGTGCTTTACTAAGTTGGACCTTCGTAACGCTTACCATCTCGTGCGCATCAGAGAGGGGACGAGTGGAAAACGGCGTTTAACACTCCGTTAGGGCATTTTGAGTACCGGGTTCTGCCGTTTGGTCTCGCCAATGCGCCAGCTGTTTTTCAGGCATTAGTTAATGATGTTCTGAGAGACATGCTGAACATCTTTGTTTTTGTCTATCTTGACGATATCCTGATTTTTCTCCGTCACTCGAGATTCATGTTCAGCACGTTCGACGTGTTCTACAGCGCCTTTTAGAGAATTGTCTCTACGTAAAGTCTGAGAAGTGCTCTTTTCATGTCTCCTCCGTTACTTTTCTCGGTTCCGTTATTTCCGCTGAAGGCATTCAGATGGATTCCGCTAAGGTCCAAGCTGTCAGTGATTGGCCCGTTCCAAGGTCACGTGTCGAGTTGCAGCGCTTTTTAGGTTTCGCTAATTTCTATCGGCGTTTCATTCGTAATTTCGGTCAAGTTGCTGCCCCTCTCACAGCTCTTACTTCTGTCAAGACGTGTTTTAAGTGGTCCGGTTCCGCCCAGGGAGCTTTTGATCTTCTAAAAGAACGTTTTACGTCCGCTCCTATCCTCGTTACTCCTGACGTCACTAGACAATTCATTGTCGAGGTTGACGCTTCAGAGGTAGGCGTGGGAGCCATTCTATCCCAGCGCTTCCAGTCTGACGATAAGGTTCATCCTTGCGCTTATTTTCTCATCGCCTGTCGCCATCTGAGCGCAACTATGATGTGGGTAACCGTGAACTGCTCGCCATCCGCTTAGCCTAGGCGAATGGCGACAGTGGTTGGAGGGGGCGACCGTTCCTTTTGTCGTTTGGACAGACCATAAGAACCTTGAGTACATCCGTTCTGCCAAACGACTTAATGCCCGTCAAGCTCGTTGGGCGTTGTTTTTCGCTCGTTTCGAGTTTGTGATTTCTTACCGTCCGGGTAGCAAGAACACCAAGCCTGATGCCTTATCCCGTCTGTTTAGTTCTTCTGTGGCTTCTACTGATCCCGAGGGGATTCTTCCTTATGGGCGTGTTGTCGGGTTAACAGTCTGGGGAATTGAAAGACAGGTTAAGCAAGCACTCACGCACACTGCGTCGCCGCGCGCTTGTCCTAGTAACCTCCTTTTTCGTTCCTGTTTCCACTCGTCTGGCTGTTCTTCAGTGGGCTCACTCTGCCAAGTTAGCTGGTCATCCCGGTGTTCGAGGCACTCTTGCGTCTATTCGCCAGCGCTTTTGGTGGCCGACTCAGGAGCGTGACACGCGCCGTTTCGTGGCTGCTTGTTCGGACTGCGCGCAGACTAAGTCGGGTAACTCTCCTCCTGCCGGTCGTCTCAGACCGCTCCCCATTCCTTCTCGACCATGGTCTCACATCGCCCTAGACTTCATTACCGGTCTGCCTTTGTCTGCGGGGAAGACTGTGATTCTTACGGTTGTCGATAGGTTCTCTAAGGCGGCACATTTCATTCCCCTCGCTAAACTTCCTTCCGCTAAGGAGACGGCACAAATCATTATCGAGAATGTATTCAGAATTCATGGCCTCCCGTTAGACGCCGTTTCAGACAGAGGCCCGCAATTCACGTCACAGTTTTGGAGGGAGTTCTGTCGTTTGATTGGTGCGTCCGTCAGTCTCTCTTCCGGGTTTCATCCCCAGTCTAACGGTCAAGCAGAGAGGGCCAATCAGACGATTGGTCGCATACTACGCAGCCTTTCTTTCAGAAACCCTGCGTCTTGGGCAGAACAGCTCCCTGGGCAGAATACGCTCACAATTCGCTTCCTTCGTCTGCTACCGGGTTATCTCCGTTTCAGAGTAGTCTGGGTTACCAGCCTCCTCTGTTCTCATCCCAGCTTGCCGAGTCCAGCGTTCCCTCCGCTCAAGCGTTTGTCCAACGTTGTGAGCGCACCTGGAGGAGGGTGAGGTCTGCACTTTGCCGTTACAGGGCACAGACTGTGAGAGCCGCCAATAAACGCAGGATTAAGAGTCCAAGGTATTGTTGCGGCCAGAGAGTGTGGCTTTCCACTCGCAACCTTCCTCTTACGACAGCTTCTCGTAAGTTGACTCCGCGGTTCATTGGTCCGTTCCGTGTCTCCCAGGTCGTCAATCCTGTCGCTGTGCGACTGCTTCTTCCGCGACATCTTCGTCGCGTCCATCCTGTCTTCCATGTCTCCTGTGTCAAGCCCTTTCTTCGCACCCCGTTCGTCTTCCCTCCCCCCTCCCGTCCTTGTCGAGCGCACCTATTTACAAGGTACATAAGATCATGGACATGCGTTCTCGGGGACGGGGTCACCAATACTTAGTGGATTGGGAGGGTTACGGTCCTGAGGAGAGGAGTTGGGTTCCGTCTCGGGACGTGCTGGACCGTTCACTCATTGATGATTTCCTCCGTTGCCGCCAGGATTCCTCCTCGAGTGCGCCAGGAGGCGCTCGGTGAGTGGGGGTACTGTCATGTTTTGTCATTTATTATCTTGTCTTGTCCCTGTGCTTCCCATTCTATTCGTTTCCCTCTGCTGGTCTTATTAGGTTCTTTCCCTCTTTCTATCCCTCTCTCTCCCCCTCCCTCTCTCACTCTCTCGCTCTCTCTTCTCTCTATCGTTCCGTTCCTGCTCCCAGCTGTTCCTATTCCCCTAATCAATCATTTAGTCTTCCCACACCTGTTCCCGATCCTTTCCCCTGATTAGAGTCCCTATTTCTTCCTTTGTGTTCCGTTCCTGTCCTGTCGGTTCCCTGTCTAGAATTCACCGTGCTGTGTTTGTGTATCGCCCTGTCGTGTCGTGTTTTCCTCAGATGCTGCGTGGTGAGCAGGTGTCTGAGTCTGTCTGGTTCAAGTGCCTTCCCGAGGCAACCTGCTGTTCACCTGCTGTTCAAGATCGAGTCTCCAGTTTGTCCTCGTCATTTCGAGTGAAAGTTGTGTTTTTTGTTTGTATTTACTTTACTGGATTAAAGACTCTGTTTTCGCCAAGTCGCTTTTGGGTCCTCTTTCACCTGCATGACACCAACACTCTACTCAGCCAATTTGATGCAGTCTATCACAGTGTCGACCCAAACTGTACTGTGCTGTCTCAGATATTTTAATTTCACCTTGTCCTTTACAGAATGGTTCTACTTTAGCAACAATGGTGGATATGTAACCAGCTCAGTAAAGCACTAAAGCTCAGCTCAGCTTTGTTCAGCTCAGCTCAGCTCAACTCGGTTCAGCTCAGCTCAGCTCGGTTCAGCCCAGTAGTTTGAAAAGGGAAATAGACATTGAACATTTTGGCATGAATAGAAATCTCTTGTCCCACTTAGTTTTTTATTTACCTCAGTAAGGTCTTACATATGGTTTAGGCATTGATGATCACTGTCTTGTCTGTATGATCACTGTCTTGTCTGTATGATCACTGTCTTGGCAGGGTAGCCTAGTGGTTAGAGCGTTGGACTAGTTATCGGAAGGTTGCAAGTTCAAACCCCCAAGCTGACAAGGTATAAATCTGTCGTTCTGCCCCTGAACAGGCAGTTAACCCACTGTTCCTAGGCCGTCATTGAAAATAAGAATTTGTTCTTAACTGACTTGCCTAGTTAAATAAAGGTTAAAAAAATAATTATAATGATCTACAGTAACATCTTCTTCTACATGAGTGTGGATGAAGGGAAAGATATGAAGGAAAGGAGGCATATTTAGACTATTGAGTTGCACCCCATCATGACCTTAGAGAGTCCATCCTGGTTAGGGTGGGGTTGACAGGAAAGGAGCGATAGCTCGGCAGAGGACTACTGAAGAGCAGTGACACAAACACAGACACACACACTCTCTCTCTCCTAGTTTCACTGCCTTCAACGTCAAATCGATTTATCCTCTGTGACCTTTCTAAGCCAATGAGAGTCATTTCACGCAATTCCCACCTTCTTCTCACAAGGCTCACTGCTTACTGGTCTGTGAAAGGACTTTCCTAAGGGTCTAATGGAGACCTAGTCAACTTCACACACAATACGAAAACCCAATACACCATGAAATAAAACACAATACATTTCTGGGTACAGTACATGCCCTATAGGAAGCAGAACATACTTCTGACTGAAACAAGCACCCATTTACTGCTATATAGATATTTATTACTATATTCATTATTATGTCATTTGCTCAGCACCTTCGATCTGATTAGCAGATGTTATTGGTCACATACACGTGATTAGCAGATGTTATTGGTCACATACACGTGATTAGCAGATGTTATTGCAGGTGTAGCGAAACGCTTGTTCTTCTAGTTCTGACAGTGCAGTAATATCTAACAAGTAATATCTAACAAATTACACAACATATACCCAATACACACAAATTGAAGTAGGAATGAATTAAGACTTTATACATATGGATGAGTGATGTCAGAGTGGAAAGGACTAAGATACAGTAGAATAGTTTCAAAAACAGTATATACATATGAGATGAGTAATACAAGATATGTAAATATTATTAAGTGAATGAGATACTGTAGAATAGTATAGAATACAGTATATACATATGAGATGAGTAATGCAAGATATGTAAACATTATTAAGTGACTAAGATACCATAGCATAGTATAGAATACAGTATATACATATGAGATGAGTAATGCCAGATATGTAAACATTACTAAAGTGACTAGTGTTCCATTCCGTAAAGTGGCCAGTGATTACTAGTTTGCCCCCGGTGATGTGCTGGGCAGATCGCACCACCCTCTGGAGAGCCTTGCGGTTGTGGGCGGTGCAGTTGCCGTACCAAGCGGTGATAAAGCCAGACAGGATGCTTTCAATTGTGCATCTGTAAAAGTTTGTGAGGGTTTTAGGTGACAAGACAAATTTCTTTAGCCTCCAAATTTCTTTAGCTCTGTTGCGCCTTCTTCACCACACTGTCTGTGTGGGTGGTCCATTTCAGTTTGTCAGTGATGTGTACGCCGAGGAACTTGAAGCTTTGATTGATCCCTCTCTCATATTCATCCAAACCAGTGGAGTGAGTCAGACTCGCCTGAGATTTTCGGTCACCGTGGTAACATCGCCTTAGGGGAGCACTGTCCCAACCCAGAAGAAATTAGCCATTGTGATGAATTGATTTCCCCCCAACCCTTTAACCAACATCTCTGCAGGGATCCAAATCATGATGACAGTTAAAGAAACACATCTGATATTTCTGGAATGATCTGTTTTCCTTTGGTGTCAGGATCATTGTTAGCCTCCAATACATACAACACATGGTTTGTATTCACAGATAGTTCTGGATGAGAGCGTCCGCTAAATGACTAAATGTAAATGTGTGTCTTATAAGAGCTGGTTTGGAACAGACACTTATTCTTAGGCATCTCTTGATGTTGTTGGCCTATTTGAAGTGCTGACTGTGGGGCAAAGCCTTTGAACCTGACCTTCTAAACCCATTTTATGTTGAGAGATCTGTAGGGACCCTTAAAGGCTGAATAGCCATAGTTCTTTCTCTACTTACACATTAGAGACTCTGCCCTGTAGCCTCACATTCTCTGTATGTCTCTTTCTCTCTCTACCCTTCTCTTGCTCTCTTTCTCTCCCTCACTCCCTCTGTATCCTCTTCTCTTTCTTCCTCCAGAAGTTGGTCCTTCCCTCCCTCTTCATCTCTTTTATACACACCACAGAGTCTTTTCCCACTGCCCAGTGACAGAGCCAGCCGCACAGCGCCTCTCCCTGGCTTTAAAGTCCCAGAGTCCTCTGTTTCATCCTGCCTCATTCTGGACACTCATCTCATTCATCTGTAGTTTATGCTTTGTACCATTTGAGTCCACTCACATTCTCTGGAGTTGGGGGGGGGGGGTTAAGAAAACATGGTTCATATTCAATCAAAAAGAAAAGAAGGGCTAAATGGTCATACAAAGTGTTGCACAACGTTTTAACGAGTGCAGGGCTGTAGAGTGTGGTCATCCACAGTGTTGCACAACGTTTTAACGAGTGCAGGGCTGTAGAGTGTGGTCATCCACAGTGTTGCACAACGTTTTAACGAGTGCAGGGCTGTAGAGTGTGGTCATCCACAGTGTTGCACAACGTTTTAACGAGTGCAGGGCTGTAGAGTGTGGTCATCCACAGTGTTGCACAACGTTTTAACGAGTGCAGGGCTGTAGAGTGTGGTCATCCACAGTGTTGCACAATGTTTTAACGAGTGCAGGGCTGTAGAGTGTGGTCATTCACAGTGTTGCACAACGTTTTAACGAGTGCAGGGCTGTAGAGTGTGGTCATACAAAGTGTTGCACAACGTTTTAACGAGTGCAGGGCTGTAGAGTGTGGTCATCCACAGTGCTGCTTGAATCATTTAGAAGGATCAACTATAAACACCATTTATTATAACAATATGATCATCTTTAACAAAACTGGCAAGCATTGGTGCTCTTAATCTCTGTACACATCCAAACACAATCTGAACCAAATCCTCAGATTGATTGAAATATAATCCCGAGCACACTTTCTATATTTGGCCAGCGCTTCTGGTGCAGTGATTAAACTACACACTTCAGCTTCCTGGCAGTGTTGATTTAACTCTGCTAGAGCAAACACACCTCCATTCACACTGGTGATGAACTGTTTAGCATGGCAGGTATTCAACTGCATTGTCTATCAAACCTGAGAATATATTAGATAACAATTCACCTGAGTGAGGCCCTCGTTCATGTACTTTATCTGGTTGTCTAAAAGGAACCAATGAACTGAGAGGTTGTAGTTATGACGGTGTGTGCCACATGATGTATTCTTTAGGATGATCATCAGTGAACACTAGTTCCTATAACATATTTAGTGGTAGAAGAGGAATGGAATCAAGAAATACATCAGAAAACAGATCAGAACCTTTGACGGGGGTGTTCAAATCTTACCCTGCGACGTCCGGACAACTGATGCTTTTCTGTTCAAAAAGCTAAACGGGTTCTTCGTCTGTCCACATAGGAGAACCCTTTGAAGCACCATTTTTGGTTCCATGTAGAACCTTCTTGGGTTCCATGTAAAACCACAAAGGGTTCTACATGGATCCAAAAAGGTTTCTACCTGAGGTTCTTCTGTGGGGACAGCTGAAGAACCCCTTTGGAAACCTTTTTTCTAAGAGTGTACCTGAAAATGACTTGCACCCACCTGGTATCCCAGGTCTAAATCAGTCCCACTCCCTGATTAGAGGGGAAGAATGAAAGAAAAGCTGTGGGACTGGCTTCGAGGTATAAATGATCATTTGAGGGACCTATACTGAGCATTAATGCAGCACTAAGCATCATTTCAGTTAGTTAGCTTGACTAGTTCTAGTCAGATGATACAGCTAACCTGCATACTGTACACATGATACAACACATTTAATATACAGCAGTTACCAAACACAGTCCTGGGGAGCCCAAACCTTCTGTTTGTTATTCCCTAACACTACTGTACACAGCTCATTCAAATAATCAAAGCATGATGATGAGTTGATTATTGGAATCAGCTGTGTCGTGTTAGAGCAAAACCAGAGGACTGAGTTTGGAAACACTGACGTACAAGGTGATAAACTGAAGAACATACAAGGTGATAAACTGAAGAACATACAAGGTGATAAACTGAAGAACATTCAAGGTGATAAACTGAAGAACATACAAGGTGATAAACTGAAGAACATTCAAGGTGATAAACTGAAGAACATTCAAGGTGATAAACTGAAGAACATACAAGGTGATAAACTGAAGAACATACAAGGTGATAAACTGAAGAACATTCAAGGTAATAAACTGAAGAACATACAAGGTGATAAACTGAAGAACATACAAGGTGATAAACTGAAGAACATTCAAGGTGATAAACTGAAGAACATACAAGGTAATAAACTGAAGAACATACAAGGTGATAAACTGAAGAACATTCAAGGTAATAAACTGAAGAACATTCAAGGTGATAAACTGAAGAACATACAAGGTAATAAACTGAAGAACATACAAGGTGATAAACTGAAGAACATTCAAGGTAATAAACTGAAGAACATTCAAGGTGATAAACTGAAGAACATACAAGGTGATAAACTGAAGAACATACAAGGTGATAAACTGAAGAACATACAAGGTAATAAACTGAAGAACATACAAGGTAATAAACTGAAGAACATACAAGGTAATAAACTGAAGAACATACAAGGTGATAAACTGAAGAACATACAAGGTGATAAACTGAAGAACATACAAGGTGATAAACTGAAGAACATACAAGGTGATAAACTGAAGAACATACAAGGTGATAAACTGAAGAACATACAAGGTGACAAACTGAATAACATACAAGGTGATGAAGTGAATAACATACAAGGTGATAAACTGAAGAACATTCAAGGTGATAAACTGAAGAACATTCAAGGTGATAAACTGAAGAACATTCAAGGTGATAAACTGAAGAACATACAAGGTGATAAACTGAAGAACTTACAAGGTGATAAACTGAAGAACATACAAGGTGATAAACTGAAGAACATACAAGGTGATAAACTGAAGAACATTCAAGGTGATAAACTGAAGAACATACAAGGTGATAAACTGAAGAACATACAAGGTGATAAACTGAAGAACATTCAAGGTGATAAACTGGTAAAATACTGGTAAAATCATCATTAGTGTAGGACATTGTTTTGTTCATGAGAGAGCTGCAAGTATAGAGGAAGAGTAATAATGGAGGGATGTAAGATAGAGGGGGACAACAAGCAAGGGAAATATAGGAGATAAAAGTGTCAGATAGACAGATAGAGAGATCCAGGTAGGTAAAACAGTCAAGTAAAGGAACAAGTGTTTGTCAGGTGTTGACAGACAGAGTACCCAAAACAGGCACCCTGACTGCGACAGTGCATCCTAATCAAACGGATTTGGATTGGTGGATTGGTGGATTGGTCCAATAGCAACCTGATGTGAGATTATGCAGAGATGGAGGATCAAACAGCGGTATGCAAATGGTGAGCTGTCAGACAAGACATGTCGTCTGGCATACCAAACTAGAACGTCGCTGTGCTCAGTATTCAAATCCACTTCCTGAGGGACAGAGGCTATCATCTTTCCCCATGTATAAATGTGTTTGTCATGTATGCCCCCCACCCCACACACACACACACACACCGTTTATATTCACATCAGTAGGATAGGGTTGTGTGTATGACTTTCTTTAGGTTTCACTTCGGTTCTCAATAGATGTATTTTTTATCAAAGTCTTGCATGGTTATGGTATTTATTTTTAGGTAAGACATATTTTTGATACTCCCCTCCTTCATATTCCAACCCCTTCAGACAGATCTGTGTCCCAAGTGGCACTCTATTCCTTTTATAGTGCACTTCTTTGGATCAGGGCTCTCTGATCCAAAGTAGTGCACTTTAAAGAGAATAGGGTGCCATTTGGGACGTTTACTAAATTTCACACCCTGCTCACATACTGTATCTCTATTCCAGGTAATACAGTCATTTTTACTTCACACTCACTTCTATGCTAAATGCCTTATTTCTTCCCTTGCCAATTATTCAGTGGTTTGAAAAAGGTATATGCTGTATGTTCACAGTATATAGGTTTTGTCTCAAATGACACTCTACTCCCTATATAGTGCACTACATTTGACCAAAGCCCCTTCCCAATCAGAGCCCCACCCACTCCCGTCAGAGCCCCTCCCCCACTAGAACCCCCCACAGAGCAGAGCCCCTCCCCCCACCAGAGCCCCTCCCCCCACCAGAGCCCCTCCCCCACTAGAACCCCCACCCACCAGAGCAGAGCCCCTCCCCCACCAGAGCCCCCCCACACACTAGAGCCCCTCCCCCACTAGAACCCCCACCCACCAGAGCAGAGCCCATCCCCCCACCAGAGCCCCTCCCCCCACCAGAGCAGAGCCCCTCCCCCACTAGAACCCCTGGTCAGAAGTAGTGTGGTGTCATTGTGTCATTTGGGATGAAAACAGAACCCTTTTAACTTTTAGCTTCGCTTTACTGCCTCTTTCCTTTAAAGATTCAGTGTTCTGAAAACAATCTATATATTTATACAGATATATTTATACAGACCTATAGTATATTGTCACAGCAAAATAGTCCTGCAGCAACAGGATTTGAACGTTTAGTCCATAATGATGCTTGATCGGTGGTTAGGCTATTAGGTGGCCAAAAGTAGGCTACATGAAAAAAGCAATACTGTTAATATAATTTGTGGGTTTTCAGTGAATTTATGTAAATCACAAAGCTCATCTGCATTTCTCAGCAACAAAAGAGTGAGCAAATTAAGATCCTACCTCTGTAGCATGAGAACACTGGCCCTTGTGAAATGAGTGGGTGGATGGAGAGAGATATAGAGATCTAGAGGCTCCTTTGATCAGTTTCTCACACGGGATCATGGGAAGTGGCAACAACATATGCTCAACTCTGCTGCTGCGTCAATAATCAGATATATCAATGTATATCAGAAATAGACACACAAAAATAAAGAGCATTTCAGTGACTGCTTATACAAGAATGACCAATGAGGAGATGGAGATGACATAAACTCATGGTTTGACAGTTGCTGCTGTAAGCAACAGGCAGGGTAGTCACCAGAGAAGCATGCTAGAATGGACAAAATAATAATAAGCAAGCATGGTTTCTAGGGTTTGGGTTTGGGTTAAGGCCAATCCTAGACTAAGGGTTAGGGTAGGTTATCAAATCTGCATTTGTGAATAGAAGGCATTGTACTTCCTTCTTCTCCAGCATGGCCGGATAGTGATGACCCACAGACATAGAGTAGTTCCACGGCTACACTGGCTCACCACAGGCCCTAGTCTCATCTTCACCCAGGGAAGATTGTGTTCACTTTGACATTAGAGCCATTGATCCACAGTCTGGTCGATACTCCCCATATCATCTATAGCTCATTTCCATGTTGACTTCTCTTGTCTGGAGAATAGTGACTCCATTCCAGGGCAGCATTCCAAATGGCACCCTATTCCCTACATAATGCTATGGGCCCTGGTCAAAAGTAGTGCACTATATAGGGAATAGGGTGCTATTTGGGATGCAGACTAAGAAATTACAATAATATAGATTTCTGCTGTCTCAGCAGACATCTCTATTATTGTCATCTCTTAGTCTGCATCCCTTGTGTCTGCATGTCTTGTGGGGCTGTTCCGGAAGCCCAGACTCGACACAATCTGATAACTAATCAACCCTCTGTATTTTAAAGTATTTTGGGGGTAGCATCATGTTATGGGTATGCTTATCACCTGCAGGGAATGCGGTTTGTCAGGATCAAAATAAATGTAAAGGAGCAAAGCCAAGGTAAAAAGTGCAGAAAACATGCCTCAGTCTTCTAAAAACCTAACCCTGGGATAGAGTTGTATTTTTCAGTGGGACAATGAACACATTAAAATACCAAAGACTTAAATCTCCTTGAAAATCAGAGACAGGGTTGAATATTGCTGTCCATATTTTGACTCCCAACCAAACTTACAGAGCTTGAGCAATTTTGACAAAACAATGGATATATGTTGCCCTAAGGGTTGGTAGAATCTCATTAGAAGTGATTTACAGTTGTAATTGCTGCCAAAGTTGCTTCCACCAAGTAATAACTCTGGGGTGTGAAGACATACATTTGAAGTTGGAAGTTTACATACACTCAGGTTGCAGTCATTAAAACTCGTTTTTCAACCACTCAACCACAAACTATAGTTTTTGAAAGTTGGTTAGGACATCTACTTTGTGCACGATTGTCATGACTTCCACCGAAGATGGCTCCTCTCCCTGTTCGGGCGGCGCTCGGAAGTCGTCGTCGCCGGCCTACTAGCTGCCACCAATCCCTTTTCTTTTTCGTTTGGTTTTGTCCATCTTGTGTTCACCTGTGTCTAGATTAGGCTGATCAGTGGGGTATTTAATCTCACCCTACCCGCTAGGTTTTGTGTGGGATTGTTTGTGTTACTGTCGTTGGCTTGTGTTGCGTTTTTCCCTGTTAAGCAGGTTTATTTCACGGGACTGTTTTTCCCGCACGTTAGTTTAGTAGAGGAGTGTGTTCCTCTGTTTTCGTTTAGACTGCGTTCCTGTTTTCTAGTGGCTGCTTTTGGTGGTCCTCTACCTGTTTTGTCGGTTTTCTAAGTCCTGCCATCTCCTCCCTTTGCCGGGTCTCCCTACGGAGACAGCACGGCTCCAACACCAGCCTCAGACGAGTCCACCTCCACTATGAATGCCAAAGAGGGGTCCGGATGAGCCAATACGGGAGTATCGGTAAACAAAGCCTTCAGACGACCAAAATCCCTGTCCGCCTCAGCTGACCACTGCAGTCGCACCGGTCCCCCCTTCAGGAGTGAGGTAATGGGAGCTGCTACCTGACCAAAACCCTGGATAAATCTCCGGTAGTAGTTGGCAAACCCTAGAAACCGCTGCACTTCCTTTACCGTGGTGGGAGTCGGCCAATTACCCACGGCTGAAATGCAGTCACTCTCCATCTCCACCCCTGACATGGAAATGCGCTACCCTAGGAAGGAGACTGACTGTTGGAAGAACAGACATTTCTCAGCCTTGACGTACAGGTCATGCTCCAACAGTCGACCAAGAACCCTGCGCACCAACCACTACACCCTGCCCGTGCAGGTCCCGGAAAATCTTGTCAACAAAGGCCTGGAAGACTGATGGAGCATTCATCAACCTGTACGGCATGACAAGGTACTTATAGTGCCCTGAGGTGGTACTAAATGTCGTCTTCCACTCGTTCCCCTCCTGGATACGCACCAGATTGTAAGCGCTCCTAAGATCCAATTTTGTGAAGAAGCGCGCCCCGTGCATTGCCTTGATCGCACTGGTGAAGAGAGGCAGCTGGTAACTGTACCTCACAGTGATCTGATTTATACCTCGACAGTCTATACACGGGCGCAGACCTCCATTCTTCTTCTTCACAAAAAAGAAACACGAGGAGGCAGGTGAAGTGGAGGGCCGAATGTATCCCTGCCCCAGGGATTCGGAGACATATGTTTCCATAGCCGCTGTCTCCTCCTATGACAGAGGATACACGTGACTCCTGGGAAGTGCTGCGTCTACCAGAAGATTTATCGCACAATCCTCCCTGTCGATGGGGTGGTAATTGAGTCGCCTTCTTCTTACAGAAAGCAAGAACCAAATCGGCATATTCTGAGGGGATGTGCACGGTGGAGACCTGGTCTGGACTTTCCACAGTAGTCGCACCAATGGAAACCCCTACACACCTCCCTGAGCACTCTCGTGACCACCCCTTGAGAGCCCCCTGTGCCACGAAATAGTGGGATCATGACAGGCCAACCAGGATAGGCCCAGCACCATGGGAAACGCAGGAGAATCAATAAGGAAGAGACTGATTCTCTCCTTGTGACCCTCCTGCGTAACCATGCTAAGTGGAGCGGTGGCCTCCCTAATCAGCCCTGACCCTAATGGTCAACTATCTAGGGCGTGCACAGGGAAGGGAAAATACACAGTAACAAGGGAAATCCCTAAACTATGGGCAAATGAACGGTCAATAAAATTGCCAGCTGCGCCTGAATCTACGAGCGCCGTATGCTGGGAAGAGCGCCTTATGCTGGGAATGTGGGGAAAACTCAGGAAATTTGATAAACACATACATGAGGGCAACAGGAGGATCTGGGTGAACCTGGTGCCGACTCACCTGGGGTGACACGATAGTGCCCTGCTGCCTCGACTCCCCGAGGAACCCCCCCCCTGCACCGACCAGCAGTGTGCCCTCTGCGTCCACAGATGGTGCAGGGAATGGCCCCTCCTCCGTTCTCCCTAAGCGCAGCACCTCCCAGCTCCATGGGCGTCGGAGCGGTGGTGCTGGGGGATGGAACTGACAGGCACCGATCCGGACGTCCGCGGGTAGCCAGCAGGTTGTCCAGCCGGATGGACAGGTCCACCAGCTGGTCCAACGTGAGGGTGGTGTCTCCCGGCGGACGTCCTCGCGCAGACTGCACCGGTAGTGATCGATCGGGTCCCTGTCGTTGCGAAATCCTGCGCGCTCCTTGTCCTCTACCTCAGGTGGAACAGACGTTCACACGCTGCTCAACCCTCAGGCGGGTGGTCAAAAACTCTGCGTAATGGTCCAATGCTGTGTCTCCTTCACTCCATACGGCATTTCTCATTCCAGGGCTTTGCATGAGAAACAGGAGACGAGGGCGGACACACTCTCACGTCCCGAAGGAGCCGGGTGGACGGTCGCCAGGTAGAGCTCCAGCTGGATTAGAAACCCTTGGCATCTGGCAGCCGTCCCATCATACTCTCTCGGGAGGGTGAGCCGAATCCTGCTGGGACCGGGTGAAGGAGGGCTGGACAGTGGGGCCTGCTGTAGTGGGGCTGGCGGAGGTGCTAGACGACCTCCTCCTCTCTCCCAACAATCCATCGTTTGCAGCACGCGATCCATGGCGGTGCCCAGACGTTGCAACATGGTGGCGTGATGCTGGACGCGCTCCTCTACCGCCACAGGAAGGGCGTCTGTTCCTGCTGACTTCATTCCAGGTGAGTCATTCTGTCATGCGTTCTGTGTGTAGCTGGTGTAGAGGAGTTAGGTCGCAGGACAGCAGATATGAGTAAATAAACTTACTTTACTCAAAATATACAAATGCGATACAATAAAGAGAGCCCACATTAACGGACCGTACTACATACAAACAATTACTCACAAACAGACATGGGGGAACAGAGGGTTAAATGATGAACAAGTAATTGGGGAATTGAAACCAGGTGTGTAAGACGAAGACAAACGCTGCCCGAACAAGGAGAGGGACGACTTCAGCAGAAGTCATGACTGTGGGCAGAACTGAAAAAACGTGTGCGAGCAAGGAGGCCTACAAACCTTACTCAGTTACACCAGCTCAGTCAGGAGGATTGGGCTAAAATTCACCAAACTAATTGTGGGAAGCTTGTGGAAGGCTACCTGAAATGTTTGACCCAAGTTAAAGAATTTAAAGGCAATGCTAATAAATACTAATTGAGTGTATGTAAACTTCTGACCCACTGGGAATGTGATGAAAGAAATAAAAGCTGAAATAAATAAATCTTTCTACTATAATTCTGACATTTCACATTCTTAAAATAAAGTGTGATCCTAACTGACCTAAGACAGGGAATTTTTACTAGGATTAAATGTCAGAAATGGTGAAAAACTTGGTTTAAATGTATTTGGCTAAGGTGTATGTAAACTTCCGACTTCAACTGTACGCAATCAAGGCATACACTTTGAAAATGTTAAGCAGGTTGTGTAGATACAAATTTTTATTATTCCTTTTCCTTTTTATATTTAATTTTAAGTCAGCAAAATGTGACAACTGTGCAAGGAGTGTGTAGACTTTCACTAGGCACTGTAGGTGTGTATATGTGTCCTTCAGCAGTCATAACCGCAGACAGACAGGCAGGTGGATGTCAATGATAAGGCCCCTGCAAGTTCTTGCAGCAACTAACTACAGCTCTGAAAGAACCCTGTTCTTTGGCCGAAGTGTTGGTAAAAAAAAACACAGCAGTAGAGATGAGTGTGCGACTTCCTTTAGAGCCCTTTAAGGAACCAGGGCTCTGGTCAAAAGTAGTGCACCAAATAGGGAATAGGGTACTATTTGGGACGCAACCCATTAATTCTCTCAAACGGCTCCTGTCACCAAACGTCATATTTATTCTGGCAAAACCTTTCAAAAGCTAGTTAGTGTAATAACAGAGCAAAGCTGTCCAGATGGCATCAGGGCTGATGTATCAACTTTTTATCAATTAGGCTCATAAGGAGGAAATATGAGAACATTTTACATCTGTTTTTCAGCTTTTTCTGTAAAATGTGGTAAACACACAAACCAAGCAGACATGACACACAGAAACACTAGACTCAAGACAATGGGATGACATTGTTCGTCAGTTCCTCTCCTCTTGTTAGTATGTATGTTTGAGATTGACTGACTATATTGCAGTCAGACGGCTCAGAATCACTGATCGACAAATTCCCTTGCATCCCGAAAAACGACTCATTATGTGATCAAGATGAGTGATTCTGCCCCTCGCCTTCCTCAAACGGATCCCTTTGAATGTGCTAATTTATTGCAAGGTCCGTTTGTCCATGTGAGTTGTGCAACCCCAAACTGTCACCTTTGATCCTGAACAGGACTGACCTTTGACCTCTGAGGAGAACTGGGCAGAGTGTCGCGTCGCGAAGAGCTGTAGCTCTCTGTTCAGGTCGCACAGAGTCAGATCGATGTCCCACGACCGCAGTCCTGTTAACACACAATAACAAATGTAGCATGATGCACTACATGACCCATAATGCTCTACAACTATACAACAAACACATTACTGTTGGAGTGGAGGGGCCTGTCTAGGGTCTGATTTCTATTGCGTGACCAAATGAACATGACCCTGCTGGTTGTTATTTCTCCTTGGCACTGATTGGTAGATTTCTACTAATAGGCTGGAGAGGGCACACACCTGTCTTTCACCATCTTAATCAACCGCTGAATCAAAGGCATGGAATAAAAACCATTAAACACCATGGCCTTCGAGTACTGAGCTGATAACCCCTCATGTACGGTAACATCGGAAAATGACTGGGTTGGGAAATAACCTCTTGTAGGAAGATGATTGTTATTAATATTGGCAGTTATATGATGAACCTTATTACGCCCCCTATAAACAGTGAGCTACTCAGTATGCAAGCTGTTTCCCTGAATGATGCCAGTTCTTATTTAATAGGGTGTCTATTGGATCAGGAAGAGACATCAGGGCAGGGTTTGTTTTTAGTCTTGATTGGCCAGTGTGTTGCCTCCATGCACAACCGTATTCTATTCAACGACCCGTCACACTTTCTCTACAAACATTTATCATCATATTCACATCATGTTTTTTTTGTCTGGAATTATTTCCTTTCATCTATATTCCAGTGTTTCAGATAACCCAGTAGGGCCTACTGATTGCACATTTGAAAATTCTTAGTTATTCTAGCCAACTGCAATAACTATGGAGAATAATCCATTGCAAACTATAAAGAGTAATTCAGCCCTTTATTCCAGAAACCATTCAGGATATCACATACAGTAGAATAGTGTTGTGTTCCGTATTGCTATATTCAGCCATATAGGGGGCTATACATCTGGTGCAGTGTCCTCTATGCATTAACAAACAGCTCTGTTCAATGTGAAATCCAACCCACTCATGCTGCAGCCTACGTTTGAGATGTAGGCGTCATCTGCTCCCTTTTAGATCCGCTGCAACGGATGAATTAGATGACAATATTCCTAACAAAGTCACAGCTTGTTCTAAAAAACTATTTGGTTTGACTTTTGTCGCACATTTGAATATTGCAAGTACAGGCCAATGCATAGGGGTCAAGCCTCTGACATTTAAACAAACTACATTTTTACATAAAACAAAATCTTTGTGGGCAATCTTGAACTTCAACAGTTTAGAAAGATGTGTAAAGACTTATAATACCCAGTCAAGTAGCCCACTCACCCTGTTTTATGTGGTTTTTGGCAGACTGAAGGTGGTGGTCCGTTGAGATTTCTCCAATAACTATCAGCATATAAAATCTCCCGTGGTTGAACGGCGGTCTGGTCCTATGGTGCTGTCCACGGTGAAAGGGTAGGGCGGGCTTGCGCTGCTCCTCCGGCTCTCCTGGCGCTACAGAGAGCGATGCTGCTGCCACGGGGATTTCCATGGCAACAGCACGACGAGTGGAAGCTGGGTCCTTTTCCATCTCCATGACAACTGCATCTGGTGGCAGCACAGTGCATGAGGGATGGCTGGGGGGAGGACCAGTGGGTGTGGCTTGTGAGAGGGACGCGATTTGATTGGTGCAGGGTTATGTGGCTATTTGATGTCACAGCACGCCATTGGCCAAATCCGACATGGGGATTATGATAATATTTATCAAGTTTATCTGAATCGACTGTCTTGCATAGGTAGTGGTTGTGATGATGATGATGATAATGAATATGATGATGAATATGATGATGTTGTTGATGAGTGGTATACCACATGGTCCACCTCATTTGTTACATCAATAAGTTAGTTAACATAGTTAAGTTCCAAAATACAAAATGGGTCAAATAAGCATAGCTGTAAACCACCAGCATTAGGCCTACTACAACTATTGCTGTAGTTTCCAAATAGGCCTACTACAACTAGTCCTGTAGTTTCCCAATAGGCCTACTACAACTAGTGCTGTAGTTTCCTAATAGGCCTACTACAACTAGTCCTGTAGTTTCCTAATAGGCCTACTACAACTAGTCCTGTAGTTTCCTAGGCCTACTACAACTAGTGCTGTAGTTTCTACTACAACTAGTCCTGTAGTTTCCTAATAGGTCTACTACAACTAGTCCTGTAGTTTCCTAATAGGTCTACTACAACTAGTCCTGTAGTTTCCTAATAGGCCTACTACAACTAGTCCTGTAGTTTCCTAATAGGCTTACTACAACTAGTCCTGTAATTTCCTAATAGGTCTACTACAACTAGTCCTGTAATTTCCTAATAGGCCTACTACAACTAGTCCTGTAATTTCCTAATAGGCTTACTGCAACTAGTCCTGTAGTTTCCTAGTAGGCCTACTACAACTAGTCCTGTAATTTCCTAATAGGCCTACTACAACTAGTCCTGTAGTTTCCTAATAGGTCTACTACAACTAGTCCTGTAGTTTCCTAATAGGCCTACTACAACTAGTTATGTAATTTCCTAATAGGCTTACTGCAACTAGTCCTGTAGTTTCCTAATAGGCCTACTACAACTAGTCCTGTAATTTCCTAATAGGCCTACTACAACTAGTCCTGTAGTTTCCTAATAGGCCTACTACAACTAGTCCTGTAGTTTCCTAATAGGCCTACTACAACTAGTCCTGTAGTTTCCTAATAGGCCTACTACAACTAGTCCTGTAATTTCCTAATAGGCCTACTACAACTAGTCCTGTAGTTTCCTAATAGGTCTACTACAACTAGTCCTGTAATTTCCTAATAGGCCTACTACAACTAGTCCTGTAGTTTCCTAATAGGTCTACTACAACTAGTCCTGTAATTTCCTAATAGGCTTACTACAACTAGTCCTGTAATTTCCTAATAGGCCTACTACAACTAGTCCTGTAGTTTCCTAATAGGCCTACTACAACTAGTCCTGTAATTTCCTAATAGGCCTACTCACCAAATATCTCAGGGAACACGTGTTCCTGTAAGACCGTCTTTGATATATCTGGATCTAGAGGAACTGAAGTTGTTTCTCTTGAATAAATAGGTGTATTTATATCCCTGTCTCTGGATGTACCACCAGGAGATGTTTCCAGTAGGCTTCCACACTGACACTCCTTTGTTCCCTCCCTGAACACAATAACCCTTCATCTGTGCAGAGACGTTCACAACAAAAGGCCTCAGAGACAAAGCTGAATAGAATATGTTTTTGTATAATGTTAATGTATTTCATTATCTCCTAAAATAGCTGGAAAATAACCAAATTAGCTACGGAGGGGAAAAGCTGGCATGAAATTACCAGAAAATTGGAGAGTGTTCATTGAGTTCTCCACTTGCCATGTTTTATAACAGGAAACTCGTTGTTGTGGGACATACCAATTTGTAAGTCGCTCTGGATAAGAGCGTCTGCTAAATGACTTAAATGTAAATGTAAATGTAAACATAAATGATCTTGAATCAGGATGCATATTAGCCTACATATACAGTTGAAGTACATTGACCTTTACTTTGGAAACTGAGAACTAAATGAATAGTAAGACTTCATTCTTTTCACCTTTGATTGACGACAATGAATTAAAAGGGTTGTTTGTCCTCATAGCAGGCCTATGTAACTCATATAGTCACCCCATGACAGAAACATTCAGGTAGAGATGAAATTCAGCGCCAGAATATGAACATTTATTTCAGATTTCGATCTGTTTGATTGTCATTTTAAGGCCATTTTGAAATTATAATTGAAAAACCAAAATCACTGTTTGACTTTGACCCTTATAGTTGACACTAGATATTGTACTATAGGTTCAGTTTCTATGTCTGGTAATTACAGCGTATAGGTGGTTTAGGAGCTATATGACCAGGAGCTTTACGTCATATAATCTCCCCGGACAGTACTATGCACTGTACCAAACAGACCAATCTGGGCAATTATCCAAGAAAGAACAGGAGAGAGGGTGGAGGACAGGACTGGAGAGATTTGGGGAGTAAAACAAAGATTTACACAATTTGTGATGTCATGCTCAGCATTTGAACAGCTATCTCAGAACATAAATAATTGCTGAGTTATAAATACATTCTCCCCATGGAGGTTTTGTTTGACAACCTATACCACATGACCTAATCTGAATATGAAGGGACGTCTCATTTTTTCATCATTCACTTGATTGGTCTCTGATCTGACGTTCAATATCTGACTGTATTATACACGTATGAATCGTTGAACATTGAGCGTTGAAAGGACACAGCAAATCGGGAAGAAATTGTATTAGTATTTAGTATTTTATAAGTATCTCCATTAGCTGTTGCCAAGGCAACTGCTACTCTTCCTGAGGTCCAAACAGGAACAAATCAACACATCACAACAAATCAAAACAGTCTACATAATAAATAAAACATCACAACAAAACAACAGTCTACATCATAAATAAAACATCACAACAAAACAACAGTCTACATCATAAATAAAACATCACAACAAAACAACAGTCTACATCATAAATAAAACATCACATCACAACAAAACAACAGTCTACATCATAAATAAAACAACACATCACAACAAAACAACAGTCTACATCATAAATAAAACATCACAACAAAACAAGTCTACATCATAAATAAAACATCACAACAAAACAACAGTCTACATCATAAATAAAACAAAACATCACAACAAAACAACAGTCTACATCATAAATAAAACATCACATCACAACAAAACAACAGTCTACATCAATAAAACATCACATCACAACAAAACAATAGTCTACATCATCAATAAAACATCACATCACAACAAAACAACAGTCTACATCAATAAAACATCACATCACAACAAAACAACAGTCTACATCATAAATAAAACATCACATCACAAAAGACATTGTGCAATATACACATGTTCACCACTCCACCATTACAAATGTACAACATCAAATGTACAATATTACAACAATACCATTTTAAAAATGTGTGTGTGTCTTTTGATCCTACTTTGACATGAAGTATTTTGAAAGTTTTTTGATGGTGAAGTGAGAATTTAAATACAAAGAAAGCAATATTTGTAAACAATTAGTAAACAGGAAGCAGTGGGCCTATAGCCATTCACTGTCTTTTCACATGGTGGCATTTGATTCACCCTAGCCTTCCTTCTTCGACACATTTACATGTGCATGGATGCTCTCACCTTATATATCTACCAAGCACACCACAGTGTGCTTTAGGTTACTCTAAGGCTGCTGTGTTTGGGAGGTGCCTGTCAGATGGTGACGTCTCCTGCAGCAGTGAGAGATGGCTGGGGTTGTTAATACTCCACGTCCCTGCTCTGGAGTAAATCTCCCTCCTCTCAGCAGGACAATGTGTGTGTCCCAAATGGTACCCTATTCCCTATTTAGTGTACTACTTTTAACCAGAGCCCTATGGGCCCTGGTGAAAAGTAGTGCACTATGTAGGAAATAGGTTTCTATTTGGGACACATACTGCCAGTGTTACAGCCCTCAATGAGTCAGCACTCCTATTGATCTCACACTGAAACAGGACTGAGCCAAAGATCCTCTAAAACTGAACCTGCTGTGCTTGAGAACAAGAGTATCTACTGCCCTCTGTAGGACTAAATGAGAACCCTTTTGGATTGATTGCTTTAAAAAGATTTCTGAAGAATAAGTGTAATATTAAGTCCATTGGTTTACTAATAGACAAATCAGTACAGTAAATTAAAATATTAATGTTCATTTTCTTACATAATTTCTCTAAATGAAGTAAATGACTGTTACAATGTTGATTGGTATGCAGGATATTTCAGAATGTGGTTTAGGTTGTAATAATAATAATAATATATGCCATTTAGCAGACGCTTTTTTACACAGTTAAAGCACAGACCAAAACCAACATATTAGTGTGACAAGTTTAAATGTTTTTAAAACAGTCCCGTAGGCCAGTAGACTCTTATAAGCTCTTAGCTTGTGAGATCAGGATGGTTCGTACGAGGCTAGTAGGCCAGTGGTTCCCAACCTTTTTCAGTTACTGTACAACCAAATGATGTTTGCTGTGCCAGGAGTACCCCTGAAGAACCCCGTCATGTGCATTTTACCAGTAGACCCATGGACTCATGATACAGATTCAGATTCAGAGTGTTTAATAGTCACATGTACAGGGTTACAGGTGTGATGGCAGGGTACAGTGAATATCTTAGGCTTCGAGCTCCAACATGCAGGACTAAGTGGAATACAATAACGAAAATGGTAATAAAACAACAACAATAGTAATAGAAATAGCACTATATAATAATAACAACTGTAGCAGTGATGAATAAATAAATGTCCATGGGTTGGCGGCAGAGTAAAGACTGTTGAGGGGGTGTGGGGAATGACCACAGGGGGAGCAGCAGCATGATCATTGAGGGCGTGTGGGGAATGACCATAGGGGGAGCAGCAGCATGATCATTGAGGGTGTGGGGAATGACCATAGGGGGAGCAGCATCATGATCATTGAGGGGGT
This sequence comes from Oncorhynchus gorbuscha, assembly GCF_021184085.1. Classification (NCBI taxonomy): domain Eukaryota; kingdom Metazoa; phylum Chordata; class Actinopteri; order Salmoniformes; family Salmonidae; genus Oncorhynchus; species Oncorhynchus gorbuscha. The sequence goes on along the minus strand of NC_060177.1, from coordinate 11,758,737 downwards.
GTGGGGAATGACCATAGGGAGAGCAGCAGCATGATCATTGAGGGCGTGTGGGGAATGACCATAGAGGAGCAGCAGTATGATCATTGGGGGTGTGGGGAATGACCATAGGGGGAGCAGCAGGATGATCATTGAGGGGGTGTGGGGAATGACCATAGGGGAGCAGCAGCATGATCATTGAGGGGTGTGGGGAATTACCATAGGGGGAGCAGCAGGATGATCATTGAGGGGTGTGGGGAATGACCATAGGGGGAGCAGCAGCATGATCATTGAGGGGTGTGGGGAATGGGGAATGACATTGATGGGGAATGGGGAGCAGCAGCATGATCATTGAGGGGGTGTGGGGAATGACCATAGGGGAGCAGCAGCATGATCATTGAGGGGTGTGGGGAATGACCATAGGGGAGCAGCAGCATGATCATTGAGGGGTGTGGGGAATGACCATAGGGGAGCAGCAGCATGATCATTGAGGGGTGTGGGGAATGACCATAGGGGAGCAGCAGCATGATCATTGAGGGGTGTGGGGAATGACCATAGGGGGAGCAGCAGCATGATCATTGAGGGGTGTGGGGAATGACCATAGGGGAGCAGCAGCATGATCATTGAGGGGTGTGGGGAATGACCATAGGGGAGCAGCAGCATGATCATTGAGGGGTGTGGGGAATGACCATAGGGGAGCAGCAGGATGATCATTGAGGGGTGTGGGGAATGACCATAGGGGAGCAGCAGCATGATCATTGAGGGAGTGTGGGGAATGACCATAGGGGAGCAGCAGCATGATCATTGAGGGGAGTGTGGGGAATGACCATAGGGGGAGCAGCAGCATGATCATTGAGGGAGTGTGGGGAATGACCATAGGGGGAGCAGCAGCATGATCATTGAGGGGTGTGGGGAATGACCATAGGGGAGCAGCATGATCATTGGGGGGGGTGACCATAGGGAGAGCAGCAGCATGATTATTGAGGGAGTGTGGGGAATGACCATAGGGGGAGCAGCAGCATGATCATTGAGGGGGTGTGGGGAATGACCATAGGGGGAGCAGCATGATCATTGAGGGAGTGTGGGGAATGACCATAGGGGGAGCAGCATGATCATTGAGGGAGTGTGGGGAATGACCATAGGGGGAGCAGCAGCATGATCATTGAGGGGGTGTGGGGAACAAGTGAAAAAAACACTATACAAATTATAATAACAACATTTTAGAATATATACTGAGCAAAATTATAAATGCAACATGGTCCCATGTTTCATGAGCTGAAATAAAATATCCCAGAAATTGTCCATATGCAACAAAAAAGAATAGCTTATTTCTCAAAAATGTTGTGCACAAATTTGATTACATCCCTGTTAGTGAGCATTTCTCCTTTGCCAAGATAATCCATCCACCTGACAGGTGTGGCATATCAAGAAGCTGATTAAACAGTATGATCATTACACAGGTGCACCTTGTCATGATGCTTCTGTACTGCCCGTGTCTGATTGATTGAAGAGGGGAGAACAGGGCATGGCTTGGATGGCTGGGGTCGCTGGTGATGTTCTTAGCCTTTCTGCGACACCTGGTGTTGTAGGTGTCCTGTAGGGCAGGCAGTGTGCATCCAATGGTGTGGTCGGCTACATGTATCACCCTCTGAAAAGCCTTGCGGTCCGCGGTGGTAGAGTTGCCGTACCAGACTGTGATATAGCCCGACAGTATGCTCTCGATGGTGCTCATGTAGAACACTGTGAGGATCCTCAGGGACAGGACGTATTTCTTCAGCATTCTGAGGTTGAAGAGTTGCTGTCGTGCCTTCTTCACCACGGTGCCCATGCGGTTAGAGCATTTGACCTTCTCTGAGATATGTACGCCAAGGAATCTGAAGTTATTAACAGTCTCCACTGCGGACCCGTTGATGAGGATGGGGGCGTGTCCAGCCTGGTTCCTCCCGAAGTCCAGACTCAGCTCCTTTGTTCAGCTAACATTGAGGGAGAGGTTGTTTACCTGGCACCACACCGTCAGAGTGCCTACCTCCTCCCTGTTGGCTGTCTCGTCGTTGTTGGTAATCACGCCTACTACTGTTGTGTCGTCAGCGAACTTGATGATGGAGTTGGAACTGTGTGAGGATCCTCAAGTACCCCTGTGGATAGGCCAAGTGCCCCCAGGGGTCCTAGTACCCTCTGTGGATATGCCAAGTAACCCCAGGGTCCTAGTACCCTTGGTTGAGCACCCTAGATTTTACAATTCTAAAATCAGTGAATCAGACAGCCTAAATACATTGAATAAATTGGATTCTCAAACCTGAGCTATCCCAGTAGGCTACATCACATTTTCTTCTGGATTAGATATTCCATAAACCTGTACCATACAGCTAATGACAGTACAGAAAAGTTATAGAACCAACCACAATATAGAACCAACCACAGCATTACCCTACTTGTATTATTTTAGTGCACATTTTTGTTAATGCTCACTTTGCCAAAAGTGATGACAATATAGCCTAACATAATTACATGATCAACATTTTAGATTTATTAAAAGTAATCCCAGTCCCACAATAAATAACACACGTGTCATCCTGCACTTTTAGAAGAAACAAAGTTCCAAAAGGGGTCTTCGGCTGGCCACATAGGAGAACCCTTTTTTGTTCCAGGTAGAACCCTCTGTGGGAATGGTTCTAGATTGAACCCCAAAGGGTTATACCTAGAACCAAAAAGGGTTATTCAAAGTGTTTTCCTATGGGGACAGTCGAATACCCCTTTTAAGTTCTAGATGGCACCTTTTTTCTAAGAGTGTGCGCACCTCAGCACCTACATGCACTAATTATGCCAACATGTTAAAAATGCCATTGCATCTTTAAGTGGTAGTGTCTGTATCCACACCCTGTCTTCCTGGAAAAGAGGGGGGGGGGGCGAGAGAGAGAGAGATGTGAACGCAGTCGACGCGCATCGTTATTGCTGCAAAGGGGGCAATACAAATCTCATACATTCTGCTTGCAAAAGAGGAAATCAACTTTTCAGGTAAAGCAATAGTTTGTACTTTCTAGCGCCTAATACATTTTGGAGGGAAACGTGTCATCATATAGGCCTATTTGAGCATCAATGTCACTGGTTCGTGTTCAAGGACAGGTTCAGAATAGTGTCTTGCGTTTGGATTTTCGTTCTCCAGCTGCTGCGCATTTCATATTTTCGGTTCCAACTCAACTGGTCAGCTTGGCGATATGACGCGCCAACACGATGCACCGCACCGTGTACGTATGTGTCGCCTATAGCCATATGATTTCCATATCAGTGGTGCTGTGTTTAGGGTTGGGCTTGAAGAAAAGTATGCACGATCTAATGCTATTGTTCCGTTTTTTAAATATTTTTTAAAAATATAAATAGTTCAATCATATTTATGTATAGGCTAGCTTATTTTAAACATTTTGATTAAACATTTTATGCATATATTATATAGTGTTTATCAACGAAATTAGGCTATAAAGAATATCAGCTCATGAGGTTGCATGCTGTCCAAGGACAACCCAAAATGTGTCATCTTCATTGCAGGGTAGGAGTGTATTATGGGTGCCTCATTAATGTGCCAAATATAGCCTACTTGTGATTGCTATTGAGTTGTACTGGCTCAAATAACCTTTCTGTGCTGCGTGTAGATACACGTTTAAACAAATCTAATCATTTGAATAAACTATCTCAGCCTAAGCTATTCATTCCCATGCTACACTAAGGAACGATCATATGCTGTTCTTTCTCAGCTGAGGTAGTTTATGAAGACTCAGAGTGCCAGTGGGTCAACTAGACTCAAGGTTCTCTGTGTTAAGATGTAAAGACTAAAGACCTTGTTATAAATACTTATTTCAATAGTTGCCATAGCATCACTAATGGACTTGGTGTCCTCTGACAAAAAATAAGTGAGACGTTTCAGAGTCAATTCCCTGAGGATGTGGGAATTTGCATAAAGCGTTTTCCTACATTCAAACATCAAGCCCTTTTCTGTGGCCTATCTTAGAATGAGATACAAATGTGCCTATAGCAGCATTTTAAATGGCACCCTATTCCCTGGCCATTTCAGACACAGCACATGTCTGGGTAGATGATAGTAGATTATATCGTGGAAACTATCAGTAACCGTAATGTACCATCCTACATCTGATCCAATTGATTTCATTAGTCACACATAGGTAAGCAACTGCATGCTGATTACATACTTGGTTAGAGATAAATGCTAAATGCCCTGGGTCCTGATGCATGTGAAATATTTTCTAATGCCGCCCTACTTTTGTGAGGAACAGATTGTGGCGTCACCATAGAAACAGAGGGTGGTTAAAGTAGTCCTGAGTATCCATGGGACTGGTTTGATTAAACAGATAGTTCACCTATGTCATGAAATTAAATGAAAAGAAGTCCATGTTAGACGACACAGCAATCCCCACATTGATTTTGTTTACATAGCCAGGGCTTCCACGGTGCCACCAGCTGCAAACGTTGGAAACCTTTACCCTAAAAAACTGGCTGAGTGAATGAACTCCAGGCATACAGGAATCCTGTTAAAATAACTTGAAATAAAATAATTAATCTATGTACAGATTATATATACCTAGTATATTATGCTCAAAATGTGTGTATGAGTTATTTCACTCAGCTCCCTTATGGAAAGACTATCCACCTTTGGTTTCACTTCTAACATGCTCATAATGTGGAGAGCCAGCAGGAATTCACTTCTAACATGCTCATAATGGGGAGAGCCAGCAGGAATTCACTTCTAACGTGCTCATAATGGGGAGAGCCAGCAGGAATTCACTTCTAACGTGCTCATAATGGGGGGAGCCAGCAGGAATTCACTTCTAATGTGCTCATAATGGGGAGAGCCAGCAGGAATTCACTTCTAACATGCTCATAATGGGGAGAGCCAGCAGGAATTCACTTCTAATGTGCTCATAATGGGGAGAGCCAGCAGGAATTCACTTCTAATGTGCTCATAATGGGGAGAGCCAGCAGGAATTCACTTCTAACATGCTCATAATGGGGAGAGCCAGCAGGAATTCACTTCTAATGTGCTCATAATGGGGAGAGCCAGCAGGAATTCACTTCTAACATGTTCATAATGGGGAGAGCCAGCAGGAATTCACTTCTAATGTGCTCATAATGGGGAGAGCCAGCAGGAATTCACTTCTAATGTGCTCATAATGGGGAGAGCCAGCAGGAATTCACTTCTAACGTGCTCATAATGGGGAGAGCCAGCAGGAATTCACTTCTAACGTGCTCATAATGGGGAGAGCCAGCAGGAATTCACTTCTAACGTGCTCATAATGGGGAGAGCCAGCAGGAATTCACTTCTAATGTGCTCATAATGGGGAGAGCCAGCAGGAATTCACTTCTAATGTGCTCATAATTGGGAGAGCCAGCAGGAATTCACTTCTAATGTGCTCATAATGGGGAGAGCCAGCAGGAATTCACTTCTAACGTGCTCATAATGGGGAGAGCCAGCAGGAAGGAGATGAGGAAAAAGAGGCCATTTCATAGCCACCGACAGGTCTGATTGGAGTGCCATGTTATAATGATGGATTGCATTTAGGTTGTTTACCAGTCTCAAGCACTTTATATTCTGGGGGCAGCTCACCCCATCTATACAACTGCTATTGAACACAGCCTGTGACTAACCCTAACCTAACCCAGTATCCACACATCACTCCTTCAAAGCTCCACTCTACCACATGTAGCCGATATACATTGTCAGTCATATTATATTTTTTACTCCCAACAAACTGTTTATTACAAGAAAATGCAAACATCATTACAGATATTGTGTAACCTAACTCTCCAGACAGAGGATCTCTTCTTCTTCTGTTGGGTTGTAGAAGGCAGCTGTGTGCTGTTGGGAGAACGAGGGGAATGAGGGAGGCGATGGCTGACTGGGTAAACTCTGATCCGTTAACACCTTCTCTCTCATAAAAAGGTTTCCTGAGAGCCCCCTCGTCTTCCTGTCCTCCTTCCGAATGTTCCTGAGCATGCTGGTTATCTGGCGCCGGCACTTGACCCAGTCTTTACCACATTGACGCATGTCTAAACGGCGAAACTTGGTGGTGACAAACTGTCTTATGGCAGAAAGTTTGTCCGGGTCCAGTTTGTTAAGGCCCAGTGCAGGGATGCCCTTGAGATTGCTGGTGGCGAGTTCACATTGGGAGAAGACCGCGTGTAGAAGGTATTGCACTGTTGCCCTAGGCGTCTGAAACTTGTGTGCGGTTCTAATTGTGCTTGCAGGAAGACGCACATTCCACTTCATGTAGCCCAGCCAAAGCAACTCATCCCTCTCTGTGTGTGTTATGCTTCTCTGAATTTGTTTGCCTGCAACAGGTGTCCTTTGAGCTGACAGAGGAGTCTTCTGCAAAGGCTCAGCAGTGGTTTGGCTGCCAGGCAGATGGTTCGTCATTAGGTGGCTTTCTACTACGGCTTTGGCAAGCTGGATAGTTTTATCCTTGGGGACATGAATTAGCAACCTGCGAGAGACATTGGTCACTTTGTCTTGACTAGCCAAGGGGCTACAGATTTCTATTTGGACCTGTTGCTCTGCTTCCTTAATCGACATTTGATCATAGTCCACCTCACCCTTCACAAAATATTGGTCGTTGGTTTTGGCAAGCTGGATGGGTTTATCCTTGGTTACCTGACTTGGGATGGGTTTATATAATATATAAATAATAATATATGCCATTTAGCAGACGCTTTTATCCAAAGCGACTTACAGTCATGTGTGCATACATTCTACGTATGGGTGGTCCCGGGGATCGAACCCACTACCCTGGCGTTACAAGCGCCATGCTCTACCAACTGAGCTACAGAAGGACCCTTGGTTACCTGACTTGGGGGTCTGGGGGCTACCACCCCGGTGAGTGACATTGTGTTGACTATCTGGATGGGTTTATGCTGAGCTAACAGACATGGTCGCCTGGTGACCTTCATAATGTTGCTATGCTGGGTAGGTTTATCCTGGGAGACATGGGTCACTTTGTCCTGACTAGCCAACGGGCTACAAAGTTCTATTTGGACCTGTTGTTCCTCTTCCTTAATCAACACTTGATCATAGTCCCCCTCAAACTTCACAGGACAAAGCTCCTCAACCTTCACAGAACATGACCCCTCAACCTCCATAAGACATGGCTCCTCAACCATCCCAGTACATTGTTGGTTCATACCATTTGGTTTAGCCATGCTTGGCACTTCTCTCACGGTATGCATTTGATTGTCTCTGTCCGTAAAGGTGTCAACAAAGAGAGAGGATTGAGATGTGTTATCTTTGTAAAAGTCTCTCTCCGCCCTGAGATTGACAGCTTCGACTTGCAGAGCATCATGCCTGGACTGCAGATAATTTAAGGACTTCCTCAGGACCTCACACGATACACAGGTGCCCAGGTCCTGCTCTTCAGTTTCTTCTATGGTGTCAGCATAACTGTCCCTCAGGTCAGCACCTCCAACCTCACTAAGGTCAAGGCACTTCTTCTTCTTCACTGCCCTGTCATAGCTCTGCAGGTTTCCTTTCCCTTCTGTCTGAGCTGTGTTCGGACTCAAGGCATCGTCCTCTGGGCGAAGGAAGAGGGATGGGGCAAAGTCAGGGTGGTCCGGATGTAGGTTTGGTTTTTCTGAAATATGAACTCAAATTAGACATCAGTCTCTTCAGACAGACACTTAAATTATTGCACTGGAAATGTGGTGTTCTATGCAGTTGCCTGTGTGAACTGTCTGACAGTTTACGGTACATCACTTCCTTCATGAAAACTCTGTAGCTTGCTAGCTCTTTGTCGGGAAGCCAACCACTGTCATAGGGAATGCATCAAATTGGCTACGAACTGCCCATCAACATACTTAAAACAAAGTGCCTCCCACAAATGCGAGAGGAGGTAGTAGGGTGCCAGTCGTTTCCCATTTGGAGTACCAATTTACCACCCAAACGGGAAGGCAGATCTGGTTCGGGGTTTTCAATCATTACCATTTTTATCCAAGTTTTCCTTTAACTTTGAGCAATTTCGTTCTCTCCAGTAGGGAATCGGAAAAACCCTAACCCTCCTCCTTTCCGATATTGGGCCTTGCACCCCCAAACACAACATTGCATTGTGAAGGTCCGTAGCTAGGTGTTCAATTCTGATGAACGACGTTAACTAACTAGTATTAGATAGTTAGCTAAGCTGTCGTCTGTTTATGCCAAATATTTCGCCTGTCAATGCGTTTGCGGGTTTCCGATTTCGAAGTTTTGCTGCCAGAACAGCCTTGTTTACAAATGTTAGGATTTCGTGAAATATAGCTAGCTGTAGAGTATGACGCTAGTAGTTTTGCTGTTTTATGTTTTACTCAGCAAGCTTCTCAAACCGCGTCTTCAAACTGTTATGACGACAGAGCCAGAAGCGTCCCAGATCAATCATAACCATCCTTCTGTGTAGTTTTACGGCGAAAGGGGGATGGGCTAATGAAATGATTGGGCTAGTTGTTGGACCACCAAGGTAACTAGCTATGCCAAAAGGACACCAGCTCAAATTGTGGTTGCAATCGTAATTCGTAATTTTTAGCAGACTAGCTAGCTAAGTGAATAAATATTATACATGGCTGTTTTTTTATGGACTAACTAGTGTGCTCAACGTTTTGCTCTCAGTCATGTGCTGTGCTCTCACTTCCTAAACGTAGCTAGGCTAACTCGTTATCGGTAGCTAGCTTGTTAGACTAGCAAATTCTGTTATGGTCTTCTAACTAGCTATTTATCGGAAAGAGGACTGCAAGTCCATGGCACCAGACGGATCGATTCAGTTGTATTATATTGATCATGTTTACCTAACACTCGGGCAGTTTTTCCTATAATATCTGCATTCGCTCTTTGTTTTGGCGCAGCAGCTACGCTACCTGCTGTCCTTGCATGCCATAACCCGATGGATCCTAGCGGAAGTGACCTGGATTCGAGTCTGCCCCATGCAGAGAACCCGTGCCTGATCGTGGAGGACTCCCAGCCCGACAGTGCGGCACTGGAGGACGACCCGGACAGTAGCTACCGCGCCTTGCTCGCCCGCCGCTTGTCCAGCCTGCAGCCTGCCACCTCCCATAGCCCTGTACTGGTGAGTAGCACGGTGTAGAGACAGCGGGAGGTAACGAGTGAAGATGGGCTTGAACCAGCAACTGTGGTTACAGTGAACCTCCTGTGCCAAAATGATCCATGTCTACTGGCAGGAGTAGTACCGTAGATGAAGAGAGAGAGCCATAACGTTAGATTAAAATATCTCTAGGATATATATGACTGGGGGCTTGGGAGGTTTCCCATATGTAGAATTACTTTGCCCTACTTGCACCAATGTCACTTGATGTATCCATAATGGTCATTTCTGACTGCAGCGTGGGTATCGAGAGAGTAGCCCCCGAGGACAGCCAGCCAGAGCAGGGCTTGAACCAGCGACTCGGAGGGCAAGTACGCTAACGTTGCATCCTATAACATAAAGGTCTAGAGATCTTTTTGAGAGGCGGTAATATGCTTTTCAGTCATACAGGGAGGGGAGACAATAGGGGTATTGTTTTTGTCAGTTCCTCCTAGCCTGGTACCAGATCAGTTTGTGTTTTTGCCCACTCCATTGTCAAGCAAGAGAGCAGAAATAGACTCACCAAGACGAAGTTCCTCCTGCTACCTTAGTTTGTTGTCCGATGACCTCAATGGAACTTTGGGGCATATCAACTTAGGTTGTGACATGACATTACTTACCTCTATAAGTCTTTACAACTGATCTAGGACTGGTTTTGTTGTGAAGCTCCTATTCATTCATGTTAGAAGTGTGGGGATAACAGATCTCAAGTCAGTTGTCAAAAGCAAAAAATATCACATGGCTCAATTTGAATCCATTTAAGATGCATCCCTCCATCCTACCTGCCATGGAGTCAATACTGACACAATTGGATAGATGACAGCAGGGTTTTCATCAAATAATCCAGTCATGTCAGATCAGTACTTGTCCTACTTCATGGGAAGGAGTGATGCCTGTTGTTCTAATATGAACAGGGCCACTGAATCCAGCCTTCTCTCTCCCCAGGAGCTGATGTCCTCTCCGGCAGGAAACCGATACTCCGAGACAGACAGCCAATCAGAGAGGGTCCAGAACAACAATCACAACGGGCCAGGTTGGTCTCTCAAACTTTGACCACAAAGGACAGAGATTGGATACCTGGGGCCGTATGTATAAGGCATCTCAGAGAACGAGTGCTGTTCTAGGATCAGTTCCCCCTCTCCATGTAATCATATTCACTGGGATCTAAAAGGCCAAACTGATCCTAAATCAGCACTCCTACTCTGATACGTTTGATACATATGACACCTCACCATTTGAAGCTGTGGTTCTCTGTATGTGACTGCTGTGATGAGTATCCTTGCCTGGGACCTGAAGAGTTGCATTGGGTTTTTTAGTGGGATAATGCACTCTTATGGTGTGCAGGAAACTCGTGTTCGAACCCTGCCGCTTACATAGATTTGGAACATTTAATGGGGTGTTGGTCACTCCTATAGCAAACTAATATACCCTCAGAAACACTAAAAGTCCAGGCTGCTAAGTTAAGGGCACAGAAAATATTAAGTGTGAAATGTAAACTCTGGTTTCAACCATTGCAGCCATTATCAGAGTAATAACAATCATATAGCCTATTGATAGCGCTGGTAACATTGAAAGCAGTTGATAGCATTTGTCTCCCCATAGCAGACATTGTATTCTGTCTTAAACCTATTGAATGTATTTTCTTTAGTCAACCAGGAGGAAAGTCAAGTCCTAGAAGTTTGCTCCAATACAAGGAGGTAGGTACTAGGATAACATTGTCACCAAGATGCAGTGAATTGAAGTGTTTGTAAGATCATTGAGACAGCCAGCTGAGATGTTTGAGAAGTATGCTGCATTCCAAATGGACCCTGGCCCCTGTCTACTACCTAGACACTACTGTAGATCTGAGAGGATTGGATAGGTGGACGCAATATGGTGACATTTCCACCTAACCAATCAGAAGGCAAGATGACTCTATTACGCTTATATCTTTCCAATCACCTCCAATCTACAGAGGTAGCTAGGTTGTAGGGGGCAGGCTATGGGTCGGTTTGGAATTCAGCAATAGTCTGCTTTACATTGACACTCTTGATCCCTGAAACCATCAGGTGTGCTACAGAAGACATGGCCACGGAGTCTGGGGCGGACTCCACTACACAATGCGCCCAGCCTGAAGGTATGAGCAGTTTTTAACAGAGAAAGAAATAACCATCTGAGACATGTCTCTGAGATAATATACTGTAGCTGTGTAAGTTTTGAAATGCTCCATCAATGCTCTTGTTAGAAACTGTGCCAGTTTAGGCTGTGCCACTTTTTCGTCATCACCAGGTCAGTATTGCATTTCATGATTTTGAGCTGTGCATGTTTATGTTGTGTGTATTTTAGGGGGAGTGTTCAAGTTAGATTTTCTGGAGCTTTCTGAGAGCCAGGGTCCAGGTGACGTGGTGGGGAACAGTCAGGAGGAGGAGGGCCCTACTGCTGCCCAGACAGACAGCCAGAGACACAACCAGCCAGGTAACAATACTAACTTCTCTTTACTTCTCTTGACTCCATGGTCGTGTTTAGTAGGTGGAAAACCATTTTAAACGGGGAGAAACAGGGTGGTACTACCTGGGTCGTATTCATTAGGCAACAAACTGAACTTCTGAGGAAAACGGAAAGGAACTACCTGAACTTGTCCAGTAAGAAATTAGCTTTTATTTCATTTTCTGTTGCAAAATGTTTTGCTACAGTGTGCCTAATGAATATGACCCTGAACATGTTCATGAAGAATAAGAACACAGACATATTTTTATTTTACATTGCAAAATGTTTTGCTGCAGTGAATTGGACCCAGTTGAAATGTTGACCAAAGTGAAACATATTTTGTTGACTTGTCATTGTTTTGTTGTCACTAGGTGAACAGAAGAACACAACCAGGGGCTTGCCTTCAGGCAGTCAGGACAGAAAATCCAAGAGGTGAGAATATCCATATCCAGGATGCGTACCTACAAGATCATATTTAGTCATAAAGCCTCCGTGTACCACATGGGCTCGAGAGTCGAGCTTTAAAGGTCCAGTGCAGTCCAAAATATGATTTCCTGTATTTTACATACATTTCATTATTGTCTGGTTTGAATAATACCGAAATTGCGAAAATTATGATGATGCCCTTTTAGCGTAAGTTGTTTGAAAAGGCCGCCTGAATATTCTGCCTGTTTTGGTGGGATGAAGTTTTCACCTGCCTGGTGACATCACCAGGCGGTTAATTAGTTAATAGACCAATAAGAGTTCCAAACCTCTCTACCATTAACAGCTAGTTTTCAGTTTTCCCCTCCCAGACAGTCCTAGCTGGGAAATAGCTTTTTTCTAAAAAGCTATTTTTGTTTCTTTGACCATTTTAATTGAAAACATTCACAGTAAGATACTTAATTGTTACCCAGAAATGATTTGATATTGAGATAAAAACGGCTGCATTGGGCCTTTTTTAATAAGAAGGGCTGAATCTGAACATGAAAAGTGCACACCTTAATTGGAAGATTCACATGAATCACACATTGATGTTAGTGGGACATTGGTAGTCATTTTATAAAGCTAGGATTCGGCCCCAAAATGATCGATCCATACCTCAAAGATTTACACATGCTAGTTCTGTTGCTCAATCCCAAATCGACTCCTAGACAATATCTTATGCACCTGTGGAGCTCTGGGAAGATTTGATAGATGTAAGCAATATGGTAATGAGTCTAACTTGCCCAATAGGCTAGGTGGAATGTTCACCATATTGCTTTACACATCAACGTCTCTCAGATCTCCAGAAGTAAATAAATGGTCTAAGCGTTGATTTGGAATTGTGCATTAGTTAAATAAAGTGTCTGGTTCTTGCCCCAGGTCGGAGGTGAGCTCTAGCAGCTCGTCGGAGCCCCTGGGTCGTGCCGGCCGGGAACTGAGTGTCCAGGCTTTGCTCCACTCCCAGGGCCTGCAGGCCTCCGAGGACCAGGATCCCAAAGGGGACGACTCTGAGCTGCTGTCCTCTCAGGAGGACCTCTTCGACACTGACAAGACAGGTGGGCCGTCCATCTATCCACCCAACTATCTGTCTGTGTTATAGACATATACTGCCAGGGCTTACAGCACTTCTCCAGTTTGAGCAGCTCTTGTTGGAAGGGTTAAAACCAGTGTTGTCTGTTGTTCACAAAACAATTTGAAGGCGAGCAGAGTCACTACTGTTATCAACAGTTGACATGAACAATTGATCACAAAATTAACAGATGATAATGGAGTTCCCTCTCTCTCTGTAGGCACAGGGGTGGACAGCACAATGTCAGAGGCAGAGAACCAAGGAGTGCCCACCCTGACCCCTGCCCACACCCTGCGTCTGCTGCACCTCTCTGGGCAGGGCACCCTGGTGCAGGAGAGCCTCTCCCAGTAAGACCTCTCTTGCCTCAACACTATACTGCACACTCCCACTGAGTTGCAGGGATGCAAACTAGTCACCTTTAGGTGAGATTCGCCGTTTTGAAGCCAAAATAGGTGACCTACATGATTCTTATAGATCAGATGAGGGGGGGTTGGATCACTACTGGCTGTAACGATCGAGTGATGCGCGTTTGGAGCAATACTGTCTGTATCCAAGGCTCAGCAGATCGTTTACATAACAATAGAATGCAGCGCAGCACGCGACTGAAGAAAGAGGAGACAAACAATTGACTAGTTACAGCATCAGCGCGCGCTCTGGAAAGGCAGCGCGCCAGTTCCAGCAGCGCGCCCCTTGAACGAGAAAGAAGAGGTACGTTAGGCGAGAAGCCTGACCACGGAGACTGGGTGAGAAGGTGATGAAGCGTATTTCATGAGCTCTAACCGGAAAACAACTGGCATTTGGAAAGTTTGAGGTGAGGGAGAGAGTGTGGTGGAATAAGTATTAGTATTGTTATGTATCTTGCTAGCTGGATCGAATTATCCGTTAGCTAGTGTTACCTTTCTTTCCTCCCCTCCAGACCGTAGTCTAGCTCCAAGGCCAGAGCAATGTATGGATGCTCTGGGGTAATTCTCACATTTGGGGATCTTATCCTCTGCTAATGACGTGTTAGCCTGGAATTCCACTTAAGTAGTTAGCTTTTATTAAAACTTGTACATCATTTGAGGTAGTCCGAATGACAAAATAAAATAGTGGGCAAACGGAGCAAAACAGTCCGGCTACATTTACATTTAAGTCATTTAGCAGACGCACTTATCCAGAGCGACTTACAAATTGGTGCATTCACCTTATGACATCGGCTACATCCCCGTCACACACAATTACATTCAAAACCGAAAGTTAACTTACTACGTTACCCATAATGCACGTCTGTGTTTTAAAGCTCTACCCCTACTTTACCAACACTAGCCAGAGAAATATTGAGCAACATTAGTCAACTCATCTGATCAAGCAATTGAGTTTCTGGTGTGAAAATGAGCTTGCTAATAAAGTCAGACAGCTAACGTTAGCTAGCTAACATTAGTAACCTAACCAATTCGCTATAGTATCAACTGATATTCGACTCCTTGCCGTTCCTCAAATTATAACGCGTTAGTTGCTTACTGGACCCTGGAAATCTGTGTGAAATGTTAACTAATGTTTCCCCTCTACAGTATGTGGTTAATTTTTCCCTCTCACTTTTCCTGGCACATTGTAGAACAGATGTCCACAGGCAGAAAGTGTATAATGTAACACTATTCAGTGTAGCCCAAAGATATTGTTTTTGTTGTGTTGAACTTGACAGTAACACATGTGTGTGTGAGTGAGGGAGGATTATATATTTTTTTACTCGGTGAAAGTTATTTTTGCACACGTAACCTTGATCACTTGATCGATGTATATATTGGCCACTATAATAGAGCAAAAATAAAATGAAACAAACAGGCATTATATTTCTACTTTAAGAAGATTTTTTTCCCAAGTGCAATATTTATACTGATCATGTAGATCATATTATTTGTTGTTTTTAATTAGTTAAAACCTGCTTTTCCCCCTGACAGGGATTTTTTTTGCATGTTTTCAGTGCAAATAAAAAGTGTCACCTTTTTGGGCCCATCACGAGTTTGCATCCCTGGAGTAGTTGCCCTGTTGTTTGCCCTGGGTTGTGTTCAGTAGGACAATAGGAAAATCTGTATTCCAATTGGTCAAGTTGAGGTAGTACTTTACCATTTCAAAACGTTTTGTCCCTACTGAACATAGCCAGCGATTTATTTTTTGTCCTCATCAGAGGAAGAATGATTGTTGCATTCATCTTTGCCTTCCCTTCCTATAGAAACTCTGAGTTTGTAGCACCCACCCAGGAAAACTTGAGCCAAACACCTTTCATCGTCCCCAATTCACCGACAGGACAAGAAAATGAACTGGGTAACTAAACTTTATTTTATCCAGTTGACATGTCAGTTGTTTTAGTTTCTATTCTGAAAAATAGAACTCAGTGATAGACTTCTGGTAACCCCGCAGGTGCCGACGAACCAATGGACACGTCTATGCCTCCGGAGGCCCAATCGGATGGTAAGGAGGAGGAGCCAATGGACATGGACCCAGCTCCTAAGTCACACCCCTTGGCATCCACCCCAGTATCCCAGAACTCCCCAGGTTTTGTGTTGGAGAGGACCCTCTCTCTGCCTACCCAGCCTGAGTTCTCTCATGTACGTATCTTTAATCCATTGACCAGATAGTGGGGGAAAAATAGATTCAGTTAGCACTGAACTCAATGGCCGTGTCCGGTTATCCGTTTTTGCGTATTAAATAGTAGGCTGTTTGGGAATGTGAAAAATATCATGTTTTATAGTATGAGTCATTTCGAAAATGTAGTTTGCTTTAAATTCCTGGATGTCATGCGCATGGCTTTTCATGTAGTAGGAACTCAGACCAATGTGTGTTTGACAACAGCTGATAATCATGTAAGGGTTTGGGCTGTACCAAAATGAAAGCATGGTGGGGAACAACCAAATTGTGCATTAGATGACGTCTTCTCAGTATGGATGAGCCTAGTATTCTTTTTTTGACAGTTTAGTCATTTAGCAGACACTCTTGTCCAGAGTGACATACAGTTAGTGGATTCATCTTAAGATAGCTAGGTGGAACAACCACATGTCATAAGTACATGTTTCCACTAAACCACTAAAATTCACAGATTTTAGTGGTTTAGCAGACACACTTGTCCAGAGTGACTCACAGTATTGAGTGCATACATTTTCCTACTATTATTTTCTCCTACTAGTCCCCTCGTGGCAATTGAACCCACAACCCTGGCGTTGCAAGTGCTGTGCTCTACCAACTGAGCCACATGGTACCACATAAATGGAGACCAGGGATCTACCCTTATCTCTCTTTATTCTTCCCTTATTATGGATTATGTTGGTTTATTATGATGATCAAGAATCTCATTATTCAATCAGGTTAAGTCCTATAGGTTCATAAAACACCAATTTAGTTTCTTCTTTTTCCCTTTCCAAAGGATGTATTTGTCCCAACCCAGAGCCAAGAGGCTGGAAGCAGTAGCATAGCTCCACAAGAGACGCACAGCAGGAAAGTGACATCATCATCCCAACCCACAGCACTGGATTCAAGCTCACCCAAGATGGCCGCTGCACCCGCCCAGTCCAAAGCACCCACAACAACTGACCGAGAACACTCTGTGACTGATTCTTTCCAACTGGAGCTGTCTGTGAATACTCAGAGCTGTAGTCTGGCCCAGCAGGCTTCCATGCAGGCTGGGGGAAGGATGTCGAGGAGGACAGTCAGGCTACACAGATAGAAGAAGGTCTGGACGGACGCCTACGGATAGACACCAGTGACTCTGTGATTTCACGTAACAGCCAGAAGAGGGAAAGTAACGGGGTCCCCTCTGACTCAAAAACACCTGCCATTTTGCCTAAAGTTCCTCAGGTGCCTGACTTACTGAAGACTAGTGGGGAAAGTACCAGGAGAGAGGAATGTAACACTTCACAGAAGTCTGACACGCACAAACAGACAACCTTGAATGTACGCAACATGAATATAGGCGACGATGGTATCAATGTGACGAAAACAGAGAGTTCTCAGAAGCAGGATGCCAAGGCCTCTTCCCCCTCTCCTTCCTCCCAACAGAAGCTTGAAACCATAGACTTATTCACCCCTAGCAGCTGTGTGCAGGAGACGCCTTCTTCCTCGAATAGCGCTGCCTGTAGTTTAGCCTCCCTGTCTCAGTCTCAATCCCAGTCTGTTTTCCCACAGATGTCTCACGTGGGATCAGTGAAGGCTCTCTCTCAGAGTCCAGGTGTTTGTGTAGACTCCAGAAGAGATGGAGGAGGAAGGAGAGACATAGGAGAAGCAGGAGGAGGGGGAAGCCCGACGAGCTCACAGAAAAACAGGGACCCGTCTAAATCCATACAGTCTTTATCGCAGGAGCGTGGAGGCACTGCTACCAACAGCCCAAAGGAGAAAAACAAAGCAGATGAAGAAGGGATGGAGGAGGGGGGAGAGAAGCAGCACGACAGCACGTTGGGGCCCGAGGGCTCAGGCCTCTATCTGTCTCTCTCTCAGAGCCAGGTGCTTTCTCCAGAGCCCATGGAGGAAGAAGAGGAGGAAAAAATAGGGAAGTTCCCTGTCTCGCACTCCAGGAGCGAGGGAGGAGTAGGAGAGGAGGAGAGCTGCAGCAGCATCATTGTGCTGGAGGAGAGTGAGAAGGGCTCCCAGCTACTGGAGAAGGAAGTGAAGTCGCCGTCTAACATGGGCACGTCTCAGCCAGTGGCAAGCCGGCGGGGGTCAGTGTCGTCCAATGGCACAGGGTCACAGCTAAAGGACACCCAGCTGGTACCAATCGGACTCACCCAGGCTGATAAGGAAGGGTCTAGGGAAGCAGAGGGGCTCAGAGACAAGAGCCTCAGTGACAGCTCTGGAGGTGAGAGGCCTCGATGCCTGTGGATATATCAGGTGACTCAATAGCATTTCCTTGATTCCTTGTGTCCTCTCTTCTTTCTTTCCTTCTCAAAACACATTGTAGGAAAAGATCAGAGGGGAGGAACCTCAGACCTTCTTCCCTCACCTCCAATGTGTTTTGAGGAGCGAGGACACAAGGAAATGATGAAAGACTAAGAATCCATGAAGTAGATAGAAGTTTGTTTTTGTCCAATATATTGTGTGTAGACCGAGGTTGGGGGATGGGGGGGCACAGGGTATGTCTGTGATGGGGGATGGGGGGAACACCAGGGGTATGTTTGGGATGAGGTGGAACACCAGGGGTATGTTTGGGATGGGGTGGGGTGGGAACACCAGGGGTATGTTTGGGATGGGGTGGGGTGGGAACACCAGGGGTATGTTTGGGATGGGGTGGGGTGGGAACACCAGGGGTATGTTTGGGATGGGGTGGGGTGGGAACACCAGGGGTATGTTTGGGATGGGGTGGGGTGGAACACCAGGGGTATGTTTGGGATGGGGTGGGGTGGGAACACCAGGGGTATGTTTGGGATGGGGTGGGCTGGGAACACCAGGGGTATGTTTGGGATGGGGTGGGCTGGGAACACCAGGGGTATGTTTGGGATGGGGTGGGGTGGGAACACCCGGGGTATGTTTGGGGTGGGGTGGGAACACCAGGGGTATGTTTTTATTTCTTTCTTTTATTTATTTCACCTTTATTTAACCAGATAGGCTAGTTGAGAACAAGTTCTCATTTACAACTGCGACCTGGGCAGTGTGAACAGACAACACAGAGTTACACATGGAGTAAACAATTAACAAGTCAATAACACAGAAGAAAAAAAGAGTCTATATACATTGTGTGCAAAAGGCATGAGGAGGTAGGCGAATAATTACAATTTTTGCAGATTAACACTAGAGTGATAAATGATCAGATGGTCATGTACAGGTAGAGATACTGGTGTGCAAAAGAGAAGAAAAGTAAATAAATATAAACAGTATGGGGATGAGGTAGGTAAATTGGGTGGGCTATTTACCGATAGACTATGTGCAGCGATCGGTTAGCTGCTCAGATAGCAGATGTTTGAAGTTGGTGAGGGAGATAAAAGTCTCCAACTTCAGTGATTTTTGCAATTCGTTCCAGTCACAGGCAGCAGAGAACTGAAACGAAAGGCGGCCAAATGAGGTGTTGGCTTTAGGGATGATCAGTGAGATACACCTGCTTGAGCGCATGCTACTGGTGGGTGTTGCCATCGTGACCAGTGAACTGAGATAAGCCGGAGCTTTACCTAGCATAGACTTGTAGATGACCTGGAGCCAGTGGGTCTGGTGATGAATATGTAGCGAGGGCCAGACGACTAGCGCGTACAGGTCGCAGTGGTGGGTGGTATAAGGTGCTTTAGTAACAAAACGGATGGCACTGTGATAAACTGCATCCAGTTTGCTGAGTAGAGTATTGGAAGCTATTTTGTAGATGACATCGCCGAAGTCGGATCGGTAGGATAGTCAGTTTTACTAGGGTAAGTTTGGCGGCGTGAGTGAAGGAGGCTTTGTTGCGGAATAGAGAGCCGACTCTAGATTAGATTTTAGGGGGGGGGGTGGCTGTTGGAGTATCCAGGAGGAAGGCATGGAAGGGGTGGTGGGGAACACCAGGGGTATGTTTAGGATGGGGTGGTGGGGAACACCAGGGGCATGTGTGGGGTAGGTCACCAGGGGCATGTGTGGGATGGTGGGGTTGTTCAAAAACGTGTATTTTTTCTTATTGATTTAACAGCTTTTGAAGTGATTCAATAAATAAGTAGACCCCCCCATGTGCTTGCTTGCTGACCACTGATAGCTGAAAGATTTGATAGATTTTCATCTAGTTGCTTTCATGTGTCAGTGTCCCTTCAGATCAGTGGCCATGAAGGGAAGGCGGTGATAAAAGACTCAGCCAACTCTATTGAATTCAAAGTGTTTTGTCCCTGCAGTAAATCCATTGGGCTACCATGGCTATATAAGCCTGTCATCATTTCAGTCTGTTCAGAGATCGTAATGGTTTTTGTTTGTATTAATATTTGTCCTCTGCAGAGATTCCATTCCACTTCACTCTCCCCAAAGAAGGCGAGCTGATTGGCCCTCGTGTGAGTGCCACTCCCCCTCTGATCAGCCAGTTGAAGCAGACACCAAGACACAGCACTCCGATTGGTGGGTTCCTCCCCCTCAAATACTATCAACTGGCTCTCTCCATAGCCAGCTTTACCATGTGAACTGAAGCAAAGTATTCTAACCACCAACCTATATAGTCTCACACATCACTTCACACTCACTCTCTATCCCACACACACACACACTCACACTCGCCCTCATACATCAACACACACTCACCCTCTCTCTCCGATTCACCCACTCAGGTACACACACACACATACTCTCTCTCTATGTCGCACCCACCCCCTTTACACAAACAGTTGTTCTCCCAGTCACCTCACCTCATCATTCCAATATCATGGTTCCCTAGTAGGATCCCCCAGAGAGGCTCTAATCTGAGCCAGATTACATCGTGGTGGTCGTCGGCTCTTTTTGTTTTCCTCAGACATGACTTCCTTCTCTGAGAAGTCCGCGGCGGTGGGTGATGTTTCCACGGAGACGGCGATGGCGACCAGTGAAATCACGGCAGGGGAGAGTGGCGAGGACACGGCCGACGGGGCTGATGGGAAACTGAGTTTGCGGATGAAGCTGGTGACCCCTGTGGAGGAGGGCAGCTCAGAACACTTCAGCCTGCAGAGTAAGAGCTGTTATAGGCTGATTATTAATGTGTTATTACCGCATTCAAAGAACAGAAATAGGACAGCACTCCGGTAAATAAACTTAAATTGACATTTTTATTGCCGCACGAACGTTTGGGGTATGAGCCCTTCAGCGTGCAAGGCAATGGCAATCAATGTCACAACAAGACCACACAGGTGGGTGTAATTCTAAATTGCCAGTCAGTACTGGCCCAGTGGAGATCCCAGCATAGGGAGCTGTGGGGGAAACATGACAATCAAATAAAGATCCACAATACAAAGACATTATGGTGTCATTACCTAAGTGTTTGGCCTGTTTAGAATCTAGAAAAGACAAGATAAATAACATTCCTCATTAAGGCCTGCTGGGTTACCATGTAATTACCAATGGAATAGGAATTATAGCTGTTGTAGTGGTTTATATTCCAATGCCTGTTTCTAAACGTGATATGACCATGTATGTGACCTATTTGTTTGCCTATGGATGTTCAAGACATCTGTATGTTATTTTCTTGTGAATCTGTGTGTTGATACCATGGAGGGACAAGGGACTATCTTTCAGATGGTACGGTGGTCCATAGAAAATGCAAACAGCATTAAACAATATCCAACAACTGTGTACATAGAATTAAACGGGTTTCATATGACTACTGAAGCGTATCCATTGATGTATAGAAATGTGACATCTGCTGACTCTCACACCTTTACTGCAAGAATAGACGTCTCAGTTTGTTTGTTCATTTCTTTTGTTCAACCCCCCAAAACGCCAAATTAAACACTTTTCTTTTCCTCCCAGAGCCACCGCAATCTGACGAGGAAGGCTCTGTCTCCAAGGTTACCACCGTTGTCAAGGCTGTAACCAGGTAACCCGCTTTGGTTTCTATGCAAGGCAGCCCGATTTCAAGCTTTTTCCCCTGCCTGGGATTTGACTGTGTCCCAAATTGATTTTTACATCTCATTATCACGATTCAGCTTCATTTAATATTATTTTGTTTACATTTTAGTAATTTAGCAGACACTCTTATCCAGAGCCACTTACAGTAGTGTGTGTGCATACATTTTCATACTTTTGTCATACTGGGATGCCTTTTTGTTCACAACTCTGTACCCCAAATAAGAGCACTGTTGAGAATATTATAGAATAATGTGTATATATACAAAGATGCTTAATACAGTATGTTACAACCGTCATTGAAAGATCATGGCTGACATTTGCATTTATTTGCATATATTTAAATGTATTTACGTATACATGTATTACCTGACTTTGTCAGGTCATTTGGTTTCCATGGTTTGTATCAAATCAAACCAAAGTTGGTCACGTGCGTCGAATACAACAGGTGTAGACCTTACAGTGAAATGCTTACTTACAGGCTTTAACCAATAGTGCAAAAAAGGTGTTAGGTGAACAATAGGTAGGTAAATAAAACAATAGTAAAAAGACAGGTTATATACAGTAGCGAGGCCATAAAAGTAGCGAGGCTACATACAGACACCGGTTAGTCAGGCTGATTGAGGTAGTATGTCCATATGGTTAAAGTGACTATGCATATATGATGAACAGAGAGTAGCAGTAGTGTAAAACGGGTTGGTGGGTGGCGGGACACAATGCAGATAGCCCGGTTAGCCAATGTGCAGGAGCACTGGTTGGTCGGCCCAATTGAGGTAGTAGGTACATGAATATATACAGTGGGGCAAAAAGTATTCAGTCAGCCACCAATTGTGCAAGTTCTCCCACTTAAAAAGATGAGAGAGGCCTGTAATTTTCATCATAGGTACACTTCAACTATGACAGACAAATTGAGAAAAAAATCCAGAAAATCACATTGTAGGATTTTTAATTAATTAATTTGCAAATCATGGTGGAAAATAAGTATCTGACCTCCCTATAGGCTATCTTGTCGGTGTTCACTGTTGTGTTATCTGCAAACTTAATGATGCTGTTGGAGTCGTGCCTGGCCATGCAGTCGTGGGTGAACAGGTAGTACAGGAGGGGACTGAGCACGCACCCCTGTGGAACTCTAGTGTTGAGGATCAGCGTGGCAGATGTGTTGCTACCTACCCTCACCACCTGGGGGTGTCCCGTCAGGAAGTCCAGGATCCAGTTGCAGAGGGAGGTGTTTAGTCCCAGGATCCTTAGCTTAGTGATGAGCTTTGAGGGCACTATGATGTTGAATGCTGAGCTGTAGTCAATAAATAGCATTCTCACATAAGTGTTCCTTTTGTCCAGGTGGAAAAGTGGAGTGCAATAGAGATTGTATCATCTGTGGATCTGTTTGAGCGGTATGCAAATTGGAGTGGGTCTAAAGTTTCTGGGATAATGGTGTTGATGTGAGCCATTACCAACCTTTCAAAGCAGTTTGTGGCTACGGACGTGAGTGCCACGGCTCTGTAGTCGTTTAGGCAGGTTGCCTTTGTGATCTTTGTCTCAGGGACTATAGTGGTCTGCTTGAAACATGTTTGTATTACAGACTCAATCAGGGACATGTTGAAAATGTTAGTGAAGACACCTGCCAGTTGGTCAGCACATGCCCGGAGCACATGTCCTGGTAAACCGTCTGGCCCCGCAGTCTTGTGTATGTTGACCTTTTTAAAGGTCTTACTCACGTCGGCTACGGAGAGCGTGATCACACAGTCGTCCGGAACAGCTGATGCTCTCATGCATGGCCTCAGTGTTGCATGCCTCGAAGCGAGCATAGAAGTGATTTAGCTTGTCTGGTAGGCTTGTGTCACTGGGCAGCTCGCAGCTGTGCTTCCCTTTGTAGTCTGTAATAGTTTGCAAGCCTTGCCATATAAGACGAGTGTCGGAGCCGGTGTAGTATGATTCAATCTTAGCCCTGTATTGACGCTTTGCCTGTTTGATGGTTTGTTGTAGGGCATAGCAGGATTTCTTGTAAGCTTCCGGGTTAGAGTCCCGCACCTTGAAAGTGGCAGCTCTACCCTTTAGCTCAGTGCGAATGTTGCCTTTAATCCATGGCTTCTGGTTGGGGTATGTACGTACAGTCACTGGGGACGACGTCCTCGATGCACTTATTGATAAAGCCAGTGACTGATGTGGTGTGCTCCTCAATGCCATTGGAAGAATCCCGGAACATGTTCCAGTCTGAGAAAAACAGTCCTGTAGTTTAGCATCTGCTTCATCTGAACACTTTTTTTTATAGACCGAGTCACTGGTGTTACCTGCTTTAATGTTTGCTTGTAAGCAGGAATTGGGAGGATAAAGTTGTGGTCAGATTTACCAAATGGAGGGAGAGCTTGGTACATGCCTCTGTGTATGGAGTACAGGTGATCTAGAATTTTTTCCCCCTCTGGTTGCACATTTAACATGTTGATAGAAATTTGGTGAAACTGATTTAAGTTTCCCTGCATTAGTCTCCAGCCACTAGGAGCGCTGTCTCTGGGTGAGTGGTGAGTGCTCATCCTTTTACCATGCACAGTTGAGTTGACACTCGGGTTATGAAAGTAGTTTTGAATTCGCTGGGGGGTTGCTGGTGTCCGTATCCTAGATGCCGACTCCTGCTGTTTTGCCTTCTAGTAAGGGACTGCTCAGGGTGTCTCCGCGTGTGTGTCTCAGGGGGTTTGGTTCTAGTATAAAGACACATTTCCGTTCTTCCCCAAGGAAATGGAGAATAATGCATTGCAAGGCAATTTCATGACATTTTATTGGCTTGTTGTATGACCAGTGTTCCTGTCCCCAGCCCCCTGCCCAGCCCCTCTGTGTTCAGCAGGGTGAGGGAGGCCCACAGACAGGTGATGGAGGACCAGGCCGAGGCCCATCCCAGTGACCCTGGAACCCCTGTCAGGTAAACAACGCGTATGGCCTCTGACATGGGTTGTGTTCATCAGGTCAGTGTGGCACATCATTTTAAAAATGTTGCGCAATGCAAACCTTAAAACAAGCGTTTCTTAGTGGACAAATTTGGATTGTAGGCTACCTCCCAGTTTCAGACTGATCTCTTCGGATGCATGAGAAGGATAGTTCTTTTCAGCACGCCTTCAAAAACTAAGGTTTGTCTCTGAGCATTTGGTGCCAACCTGAAGTATAGTCAGTTGATTCCCAGTATAATAGCTCTCCCTGCTGGCTGAAATGACAGCCTAGTAGTAACACAAGCCTAATGTCTATTGTGGCCTCAGAGTATCCCTTCTGTTTTAAAGTCCTGTAAAACTTCAATTAAACCTAGTCTCAAATAGTAGCTTGTCCATTTTAAAAGCCGGGCAGTGGCACACATTTCAGCAAATATACGCCTGTTTCAAATAAACGCTGGGTCTAAATTAATTGTTTACAAGGTTACGATGACTTATTTACAAGGTTTCATGTTTGATTTGTTACATTGAATAATTCAGTAATGACTTGAAAAATGTACGTCAGTCATCTGTTTTTATCAGCATTAAGAAACTGCTATCAGCATTAAGAAACTGCCGTTGGCTGCTAACAGCTGAGAACTGCTAGCTAACTGGCAAACACAAAGACAGTCAACTCCTGGAGTACAGAACCCTAGAAGTCAGCTGATCCCACACTAGTGGCGAAAGTAAGAACTGCCAAAATTGCACAGTCAAATAGGAGAATAATTATATATTTTTTTCTCAAAATAGAGGCATACTAAGACAGAAATGTGACGGTGTGTAAATGATAACACATTAGTGCAGAAAATGAAGAACATTTATTAAAATGCTAGAAGTGAATTAACTATGCAAGTGAGCAAAAGCTGTGTGCATTATTAAGGAAATAGTTGTTTAGCTCAAATAGTCGCCTGTCTCTAAGTGCCTGTTGTGTTGAGTGATTTAAAGCAAATAAACACCCATGCTATTAATTAGAGTTTCTCTGTATGAGATAAACAAGGGACATTAATTGTCTGCTCCAATCTTGTGTCCATTTGACCTTGACAGCCCTCTACCTGTCCTGGTATATCTTTAGAATTCAGGAAGTAGGTTGAGTGTGTGTGCGTGCGTGTGAGAGAGACCTACTTCTCTGCTATTTTGGGTACCATTCATGCCCCCTTAGAGAGATGGAGTCTCTGTTTGGTTTTGTCCTGTCGAGGTGTTATAACAAGGTCTTTTTCAAGATGTCCACACAACACACCACAGCCCTAGTTGGACCTGCTTCTCGGTCCTCCCATTACAGGACTACAGAGGCAATATTGAAACCTTTATTAACATTTGGCAAAGGATGATATCAGCCGTTCTGTAAGTTTATATACATTGCCTTCAGAAAGTATTCAAACCCCTTGACTTTCTCCACATTATGTTGTGTTACAGCTTGAATTTAAAATTAATTAAATGTATCTTTTTTTGTCACCAGCCTACACGCAATACCCCATAATGTCATTAAAAATTAAAAGCTGAAATGTCTTGAGTCAATAAGTATTCAACCCCTTTGTTATGGAAAGCCTAAATAAGTTCAGGAGTAAAAATGTGCTGAACAAGTCACATAATAAGTTGCATGGACTCACTCTGTGTTCAATAATAGTGGTGAACATCATTTTTAATGACTACCTCATCTCTGTACCCCACTCATACAATTGTCTGTAAGGTCCCTCAGTTGAGCATAACATTTCAGACAGATTCAACCACCAGGGTTGGTAAAAAAAAAAAGAGAGAAAAAAAGCAGACATTGAATATCCCTTTGAGCCTGGTGAAGTTATTAATTACACTTTGGATGGTGTATCAATACACCCAGTCACTACAAAGATATAGCTGTCCTTCCTAACTCAGTTTCCGGAGAGGAAGGAAACTGCTCAAGGATTTCACCATGGGGAGGCCAATGGTGACTTCTAAAACAGTTAGTTCCATGGCTGTGATAGAAAACTGAGGATGGATCAACAACATTGTAGCTACTCCACAATACTAACCTAAATGACAGAGTGAAAAAAAGGAAGCCTGTACAGAATTAAAATATTCCAAAACATGCATCCTGTTTGCAACAAGGTACTAAAGTAATACTGCTAAAAATATGGCAAAGCAATTCACTTTTTGTCCTGAATACAAAGTGATATGTTTGGGGCAAATCCAACATAACACATTACTGAGTACCACTCTATTTCAGTCATAGTGCTGGCTGTTATGGGTATGCTTCAGGACTGGGGAGTTTCAGGATAAAAAGTAAATGTAATGACGCTAAGCACAGGGAAAACCCTAGAGGAAAACCTGGTTCAGTCTGCTTTCCACCAGACACTGGGAGATGAATTCACCCTTTAGCAGGACAATGACCTAAAATACAAGGCCAAATCTACAGTAGAGTTGCTTACCAAGAAGACAGGTAATGTTCCTGAGTGGCTGAGTAACAGTTTTGACATAAATCTACGGCAAGACCTGAAAATGGTTGTCTAGCAATGATCAACAACCAATTTGACGGAGCTTGAAGAATTATGAAAATAATAATAGGCAAATGTTGCACAATCCAGGTGTGGAAAGCTCTTAGAGATTTACCCAGAAAGACTCACAGATGTAATAATATATGCCATTTAGCAGACGCTTTTATCCAAAGCGACTTACAGTCATGTGTGCATACATTCTACGTATGGGTGGTCCCGGGGATCGAACCCACTACCCTGGCGTTACAAGCGCCATGCTCTACCAACTGAGCTACAACGGTGCTTCTTCAAAGTATTGACTCAGGGGTGTGAGTACTTATGTAAAATGAGAGATGTCTGTATTTAATTTTCAAAAGTTTCAAAAAATATGTTTTCGCTTTGTCATTATGGAGTATTGTGTGTAGATGGGTGAGAAAACAAATGTATTTAATCCATTTTTATTTCTGGCTGTAACACAACAACATGTGGAATAATTTAAGGGATATGAATACTTTCTGAAGGCATGGTATATTTATATGTGCATACATGTATTTCTATTAGTCCTGAAAGTGCTTTACAGTGTAGGGACTCACCCCATCCATGTGTAGCGCCCCTCTGGGTGATGCACGGCAGCCATTTTGGCTCTTGAACGCTCACCACACAATGAAAGTGGTTGATTGTGCCATTGACATATGAAATGTCTCTCTCACCTTTCACAGAGGGGAACTGTTCAGCTCACCCTCACAGCAGAAAAGCTCCCAAAGACCCTCCATCCCCTCTCTCTCCTTGGAATGCATCAGCCTCCCCAACAGCCAATCCGAGCCCCTCTCCAGCCCCCGCCAGGAAGTGAAGCATACGTTGCCATTGGGGCTCAGAGAGAAAGAGCCTCCTGCTGAACCATCCACCCCAGGCCGTCCAGCAGTGAAAACACCACAAAAAGGCACCGCAGCTGGGGATAGAGAGCCGTGTGGGCCCCCGGAGCCATCCACCCCCACCAGAGCCGCTGCCATCAGACAGAGGGCCGTGTCCCAGCAGACAAGCTTTGACAACATCTCTCCCAGTTCACCCAGTAAGGTAAGAGCCACTGGGTTAGCTACAAGGATATGGTTGATCATATTGCAAGGGGATAGAAAGTGATGAGACTCCTGTCCATTATTCTTCTAGCCTAACCAACATTTCCCCCCCTTGTTCTCGCTTTCTTTTCATCAATCTTGCTTGTCTCATGTTCTCCTGTTTTGTTGTTTCTCTCTCACTCCCTTCATCCACCTTGCCTTTCTCATGTCCTGCTGTTTTGTCGCCCCCCCCTCCCTCTTTCTTACACTCTCTTCATCCAACCTTGCTTGTCTCATGTGTCCTTTTGCTTCCTCCTCTCTGACTCTAGCTTTGTCAGAGAGTGGCGTTTCAGCAGACCAGTTTTGAAGCGGCTGGCCCCAGGTCTCCAGCAGCCAGCGTAAGGGTCCTTAGTTACCTCACACCTCCTGTCCTTCTTACAATGTCAAAATGGAACAATAATAACATGTCCGAATAACAGAAACAACCATTGTCCCTTCTGCTAGCCCCTACTCCTTAACGGTTAGCAGATCAAGATTGGCATCCTGTTTGAAATTAAATTCCTAAATTGACAATTGCTTATTGTATTTTATGATTTTATCTCTGACAGAATATAAAACTGGAGTGACTTTGTAGCAGATCAAGGGCTGAATGTATCAAACGTCTCAGGGGTGCTGATCTAGGATCTGGTCCAACCTGCCCATGTAATCTTATTCATTATGATCTCTGAGGCACAACTGATCCTAGATCAGCACTTCTGCACTGAGATACTTGATACATACAGCCCCTGGTGAGTGTAAGCGAAGAACGCATTCTGAGGGTCAAGGGTTAACTCCACCGCCTTCTGTGTGACAGGACGAGCCAGAGACCCCACCCTCGAGGGCAGCTGCTGGTCCCGCCCATCGCAGACACGTGCGGACCATTCAGGAAGTGCGGACTACGGTCACACGCATCATCACAGACGTGTACTATGAGGACGGGAGAGAGGTGGACTGTAAGGTCACTGAGGTGGGGACCAAGCCATTTAGCTCATAGACCTTTCAACTCTTTCTTTTTGACATTGATTACGCGTGTGTGTGTGTGTGTTCTTTCTCTTCCTCAGGAGTCGGAGGAGCCGGTGGTGGACAGCCATGTGTTGGAAAGCGACATCTCTCCGTGTCGCACCGGCAGCTCCATGACCTCTGGTGACCTGGGTGATGTCAGCTCTCTGTCCTCCAAAGCTTCCAGCCTGCAGCACAGCTCCGGGGGCACCAGCATAGTCACGGGTCCTGCCCAGAGGGGCCCCGAGTTTATCATGCCGCCCAGCCGAGGGGCCAAGTCTGCCAGGTACTGTAATGGACATGGGTTTGAATTGGATTGTATTTTTTTTATTTTTATGATGCATGCAGTTAATTTCCTGATCTGAATTGACCTTTTCCGTCTAGTGACTGCCTTCTGCCTTCTTGTAATGAGTGGCCCTCAGTCTAGTCTTCTGTAACATGATCTATATACATGCTCTAACACTATTTATTGTGCTTATTTCTTAGTCTTAATCTCTGTTGTCTTTGCACGCACATTTTCACACCTGTCAACAACAAACATTAGAGAAACAAAATAATTCCTATACTAAACAAGGGTTCAGTATCTAAGTACCCTCTTAACCATAGAAATAGAATTACAAGAAGTGACATTCTATGTCTATGCTTTTAACCACTCTTACGTGTTGACAGGTATGCAGGCATATGTCAGTCTTTGACTTAGACAGTGGACAAACTACCCCTCCGCCACAACCCCCCCCAACCCAACACCCAGATGTTATTCTAAGGCCCTGTCCACAACTGCTCCCCTAGATGGACCAACCCATATGGTCACAATAGGGGTATCCATCAGCTGCCCCATTTCTGCTGTACTGACCGTCCTTCTCTTGGTAGAACTTGGCCTGGGCATAGATCTAGGATCAGCTAACCCTCCCCAACCCTAACCTCAACCATCATAAGGAAAAATATAAAACTGACCTTAGTTCAGCTTTTATGGGATGATTCATCCTTCCCTGTCCCTCTCTTCTCTGTCTGCAGCCCCAGGAGGGGGAGTGGGCCACAGCAGAGGGGCCACAGGGGTCAAACGGCAGGGTCAGAGTTCATCAGAGAGAGAGTTCAAGGACTCCATGGGTCATGGGCCTTCACCCCATTGACGCCCCGCGGAAGAGCCAGGAGGGGCAGACCTCCGTCCCGCTCACCCCTGTCCAGGTGAGCCCTGTCTAGGGACGCCACTGGAGCTGTAGTGGGTCAGAGTTTCAGAAACACCTAGTGACATCATCAAAAGCAGACATTAGGTGCATGAACAAACACAACTACATCCACGCCAGCACCTACGTAGCCAATTGTGCTTTCCCAAAATAGTAATGCAACGCGATTCAACCGGTGTGCAACGCATGGACGCATGGGAGTTGGTTGCTTCCCGACATCATTCAGCATTCTAAAACGTGTGGGTGCGTGTACATTTTTCCCAACCTTTCGGCTTCCATTTTGAAAACAAGTCAACCTGAGATGAGACACTGAGATAGTTTAATGAAACCTTAGAATTGAGTACAGAAATTTAACATTTTGGGTTCCTAGCTTTAGAACAAGGATCCTCCATCCTGCTGTTTCTAGAGAGCTGCAGTAGCCCAGGTATTTGTCTCGCCAATCCCACAGGGTCCCTGCTGACATTATCCTTTTCCTGTCTTCACTAATCATCTCAATGCAACTCAGCTGTCTCCTTTTCCTGTCTTCACTAATCATCTCAATGCAACACAGCTGTCTCCTTTTCCTGTCTTCACTAATCATCTCAATGCAACACAGCTGTCTCCTTTTCCTGTCTTCACTAATCATCTCAATGCAACACAGCTGTCTCCTTTTCCTGTCTTCACTAATCATCTCAATGCAACACAGCTGTCCCTGTCTAACATGTATGTTTCTTATTGACTAAAAGGAGCCCAAACTTTAAAGCACTACTTGAAGAAATGTGCAGTATATAGAACATGACTGGTCTGTTCCACTGGAGGAGTAACGCTGATCTATTCTTTACATAATGTTTCTAAACATATGTCTTTAATGTTCAAAATGTTGATGGTGCTCTTTGTCCTATTGACTCTCTCAGGGGTGCCGGGGTCCCTCGTGCCAATGCCCGCGGCCAACCACTGTCGTCCTCCGAGGATGAGCCCTACACCCGCCTGTGTCCCACCCCGCACATCCCAGACAGCCCAGTGGTCCCCAGCCACTCCTCCACGTCTCTCCTCACCACCATTTCCCAAGATGAAAGCAGCCCAGCTGGGAGCAGCTTCGTGGGGCTTCGCGTGGTGGCCAAGTGGTCCAGCAACGGCTACTTCTACTCAGGCCGCATCACCAAGGACCTTGGCGAGAGGCGTTACCGGCTGCTCTTCGATGACAGCTATGAGTGCGAGGTCACAGGCAAGGACATCCTGCTGTGCGACCCCATCCCCCTGGACACTGAGGTCACGGCACTGCTGGAGGACGAGTACTTCAGCACAGGTGATTCTGCGTTCAAAACAACTGGGAACTCTGGAAAAATATGAGGTCAAATCATGACGTCCGTGATCTTCAGGTCGGAAAGTTGGAGCTCTAGAAAGGGACCTGAGTTGGAATGACCGTTCAAATAGATTTTTCCCAGTCAAGCTCGTTTTCTTTCCTCGTTCCCAGTAGTTTTGAAAGCAATAATGTCGGAAGTCAGAGAGTTCCCAGTTCTTTTGAAAGCGGCATGAGAAGGGGAAAAGAGAGGACAGATTGTTTGCACTTGAACAATCCCTGACATGGATTTAAAAGAATATGATTGGTTTGGTGTAAGCATTAACTGGAGGAAGTTTCTCCCATGGTTAAACGCATGACGGGGAGTGTAAAAACGCGCGTGGAGAATCTGGACGCAGGACAGGAGAAGAGAGAATGGGGTTGGAGTGGAGGATAGAAAAATAAGACAATTAGAGTCTCAACACAGACCCATGGCTGAGAAGAGGTCAGGCTGTCACTGGAAACTCATTTCCCTTCATGTGGTTGGCCCTTTTGCCAATTCTGTCTTTAAATGGAAAAGAAGCTCCGGCACATTGGTGATCCTGACTCTCCACAAATGTAATGGATCTTCAGTGGAATGTTAATATCAGTGTACTGTAGTCTCTCTTCAATTGACTGTTGTTTTTCTCCATGTAGCTGATATGATGCAAATTTGACTGCTTATCAACCCTTCTCTGGTTTTGCCTTGTCTCCCCAGGTCGAGTGAAGGGCTACAAGAAGGAGGGCGAGGACTTGTTCTACAGTGTGGAGAAGCAGGGCCAGACTACAGCTGTAGAGAGGGAGGGCCAGACTACAGCTGTAGAGAGGGAGGGCCAGACTACAGCTGTAGAGAGGGAGGGCCAGACTACAGCTGTAGAGAGGGAGGGCCAGACTACAGCTGTAGAGAGGGAGGGCCAGACTACAGCTGTAGAGAGGGAGGGCCAGACTACAGCCACTGTAGAGAGGCAGTGGTACAGCCGCAGTTCTGTCATCCTGACCATGGAGCAAGGCAACAGGCTGAGAGAACAGTACGGCCTGGGACCCTACGAGCCCTCCACACCCCTGGCCAAGGCCTCTGATATCAGCCTGGGTAAGACAACCACAAAGCTTTGAGGATTGACTAAGTGAGAACCATATAGCCGTGCCCTGGCAAGAACCACAAGTACCCTTTCCACACTGAGCTGAGATGTACTGCACTGGCCTGGTTACGCCAACACAATAGTTGCTGGAACTCTTCTGGAAAGGACAGTGTGAAACTAAATGATTGGACCTAGCACAGTAGCATACCACCCAGCATCCCACTGCTGGCTTGCTTCTGAAGCTAAGCAGGGTTGGTCCTGGGTGGTCCCTGGATGGGAGACCAGATGCGACGAAGTGGTGTAAGAGGGCCAGTAGGAGGGACTCTTTTCTCTGGTCTAAAAAAAATCATTAAAAATATCCCAATGCCCCAGGGCAGTGATTGGGGACATTGCCCTGTGTAGGGTGCAGTCTTTCGGGTGGGACGTTAAACGGGTGTCCTGACTCTCTGTGGTCACTAAAAGATCCCATGGCACTTATTATAAGAGTAGGGGTGTTAACCCTGGTGTCCTGGCTAAATTCCCAATCTGACCCTCATACCATCATGACCACCTAAGTGTGATGACGTGTGACATTGCTGTGCCCGCCCCCACAGATTGAAGTAGAGATATAATGAGTACATTCTATGGCGCTGTTTTCCACAGATAACCTGGTGGAGGGGAAGAGGAGACGCAGGGGGATCACAGGGGGGGCCAGCCCCCCTCACCCCTGGCCCCTCTGGGAAGAGGAAGCTGATCAGCTCTGAGGACAGGGATAGGACTCCGGCTAAGCGAGGCCGCAGAGGGGGAGCCAGAGCCGGTACGGAGACCAAGTCACCCTAAACTTGACACCATACCTTAACCCTGACCCTACACCTAACCTCTGTGTCCAAGCCTAAACTCTCAACTGTAACCTCTAACATTTAGGTTCAATTTAAATGTCAACCCAAAACCTAAACTGCCCACCTCCAACCCCAGTCTATTTAACACTAAGCCACAGCCCTAACCTCAACCTCGGAGCATAGATCACTGAGCAAACCATACAGACCTGACCCCAGAACAGTGGACTGAGAGCTCTTGGTAATGGTTTGGATAGGTGGAGGCATTTTATACATTCTAGAAATGTATTTCTATATTTATTAACATAATTGGTTTCTGTGGGGTGCAGAATTTTTAGACTGCTGCAATGTACATTTTAACTATTTATTAATACAATTGGTTTTAGTCAGTATTGGTAGTTTTTATGAATGTAATTATGAACTATAAGAGCAGGGCACGCATTGAAAATGTAATGTTTTTTTTTTTTACACAATTTTAAAAAATAAAGATTTGGATATTTGAAATTATTTTCTGTAAAGAGTATTCTTAGTATTGCTAGCTCTCTATAGAGATTACAGTATATAACCAGTCATAAAGCCTTTGAGTTTGTATTCAGACCCACAGACATTTTTGACTACCACAGTGCACTGCAACCACCACCCTCTCCTTATAATAATATATGCCATTTAGTAGATGCTTTTATCCACAGCCACTTAGTCATGCGTGCATACTGCATACATTTTATGTACGAGGTGGCAGGTAGACTAGTGGTAGTGTTGGACTAGTAACCGAAAGGTTGCAAGATCGAATCCCTGAGCTGTCGTTCTGCCCAAGAACAAGGCAGTTAACCACTGTTCCTAGGCTGTCATTGAAATTAAGAATTTGTTCTTAACTGACTTTCCTAGTTAAAGGTCAAATAAAAATGTTTTTTTTTTTTTTTTAAATGAGTGGTCCTGGGAATTGAAACCACTATCCTGGCGTTGCAAGTGCCATGCTTTACCAACGGAGCGACAGAGGACCTTAGGCTGAGTTGGTATGTGAATAACTACTAATAGACTTGGTGTTGGTCCACATGTGTAAAGGAAACCGGTAAAGGTGTGTTTTTATATTATCCACTGAATATTTGCTTAGAGGGGTGTCTTTCCATAAACCTGTCACTCCTTTGAACCGCGCACGGATCCCAAAAACTTGTTTTGAGTGACGGCAGACAGTGTTTGATGACATTGAGAGAAGTGTCAAGTCAAACCTGTTTTCCTTTAGTTGTTTGAAGAGCTGAAGCTCATGTTTTACTGCACTGGTGGTGTTTGAAGAGCTGAAGCTCATGTTTTACTGCACTGGTGATGTTTGAAGAGCTGAAGCTCATGTTTTACTGCACTGGTGGTGTTTGAAGAGCTGAAGCTCATGTTTTACTGCACTGGTGGTGTTTGAAGAGCTGAAGCTCATGTTTTACTGCACTGGTGGTGTTTGAAGAGCTGAAGCTCATGTTTTACTGCACTGGTGGTGTTTGAAGAGCTGAAGCTCATGTTTTACTGCACTGGTGGTGTTTGAAGGGCTGAAGCTCATGTTTTACTGCACTGGTGGTGTTTGAAGGGCTGAAGCTCGTGTTTTACTGCACTGGTGGTGTTTGAAGAGCTGAAGCTCATGTTTTACTGCACTGGTGGTGTTTGAAGAGCTGAAGCTCATGTTTTACTGCACTGGTGGTGTTTGAAGAGCTGAAGCTCATGTTTTACTGCACTGGTGGTGTTTGAAGAGCTGAAGCTCATGTTTTACTGCACTGGTGGTGTTTGAAGAGCTGAAGCTCATGTTTTACTGCACTGGTGGTGTTTGAAGAGCTGAAGCTCATGTTTTACTGCACCGGTTGTGTTTGAAGGGCTGAAGCTCATGTTTTACTGCACTGGTGGTGTTTGAAGAGCTGAAGCTCATGTTTTACTGCACTGGTGGTGTTTGAAGGGCTGAAGCTCATGTTTTACTGCACTGGTGGTGTTTGAAGAGCTGAAGCTCATGTTTTACTGCACTGGTGGTGTTTGAAGGGCTGAAGCTCATGTTTTACTGCACTGGTGGTGTTTGAAGAGCTGAAGCTCATGTTTTACTGCACTGGTGGTGTTTGAAGGGCTGAAGCTCATGTTTTACTGCACTGGTGGTGTTTGAAGAGCTGAAGCTCATGTTTTACTGCACTGGTGGTGTTTGAAGAGCTGAAGCTCATGTTTTACTGCACTGGTGGTGTTTGAAGAGCTGAAGCTCATGTTTTACTGCACTGGTGGTGTTTGTGTTCTTCCTCAGTCTGTTATAAACCTCTTTTTCTTCATAGACCTTTTCTCTCTTGAAATACACAATTCCAGCTGTTTCATCGATGGTTTCTAATTTCTGTCGTCTCTCTATTTCTCTCTCTGTGTGTATGTGTCTCTGATTGGGCGTCTGTATGTGTCCATCCATTCATTTCTCTCCACAGGTCAGCGGGTTGGTGTGTGTAACACCTCAGGCAGTGGCACCGACCTGCCCTGGGACCATAGTGACCTGGCGGAGACTCACGGCCCGTTGCCCCAGAGTGCATCTCTCTTCCTGGGCTTTGCCTTCATGCTGACCGCATCATCAGAGAGCGACCGCCAGACCAACCAGACAATCAGCGATGGCGAGGAGGGTGAGAAGGCTATGGCCCAATCCCAAATCTACCCCTAAACCCTACCCCCTTGTGGAGATGGGAGAGGATTTGATTGGTATAAGCAATATGGTGAAACTCCATCTGGCCTATCAGAGGACAGGGTGGAGCTATAGTACTATAACATTGCAAACACCTCTCAAATCCAGTCAGATCTCCACATGCATAAAGCATAGGGTCCAGGGGTCGTTTCTGGATGGGAACCTTGTGTATTCCCAGACAGTGGAACACCCCTTAAAGGGATAGTTCATTCCAGTGTTCAAATTATACATTGTCTTTTGGGGGTGCACAACATTGACATCTTTGACCTTTTGGGGGTGCACAACATTGACATCTTTGACCTTTTGGGGGTGCACAACATTGACATCTTTGACCTTTTGGGGGTGCACAACATTGACATCTTTGACCTTTTGGGGTGCACAACATTGACATCTTTGACCTTTTGGGGGTGCACAACATTGACATCTTTGTCTTTTGGGGGTGCACAACATTGACATCTTTGACCTTTTGGGGGTGCACAACATTGACATCTTTGTCTTTTGGGGGTGCACAACATTGACATCTTTGACCTTTTGGGGGAGCCCCACATTTATATTTGAATTATTATGGGGTCTCTAATTTGATGTTCATTCCAATATTAAAGTTTGACAGATATTCATAAATCGGCGGAATCCTAACTTTGAGACTTTGGTGTTAATAATTGATGTCACTGGGAAACTTGCAAGAAAAAAATTACTGAGTGTGTGGATCAAGTAAAAATTCTGCCCAGGAATCTGGTTAGTTTTAGGCAAAGGTCTTCCACAGTGGTCTGTGCAGCTTCAATGAAATGTATTTAATTAATTTAAGACACAACGACATCCTTTTTTATCTAAATGACAGCTAAAGATCTCTCTGTGTATGTTAACATGTTTTATGTTGTCCTTTCCCTCCAATAGAGTATGTGCAGACGGCCCCCTATCACAAACGTTACACTGAGACCCAGCTGGAGGCCGGAGCAGGCTTCATCCTCAACGACTTCAATGAGGAACAGGTGACATGGAACACCCATAGAGAGAGAATTACTAGAAGGGACAAAGCCTCTCATTTCACTGCAATTCTATTTCTATGAGCACACTTCTACAGCAATGTCAGTTCTCATGGAATATGGAGAGGGAAGCGACAGTAGGGAGGCATTACTGTATGTAGGCACACTACATCCTCTGCACCTACAGTTGAAGTTGGAAGTTTATGATGAAGCCTACACTTAGGTTGGAGTCAAACTTGTTTTTCAACCACTCCACAAATTTCTTGTTAACAAACTATAGTTTTGGCAAGTCGGTTAGGACATCTACTTTGTGCATGACACAAGTAATTTTCCCAACAATTGTTAACAAATTATTTCACTTATAATTCACTGTATCACAATTTCAGTGGGTCAGAAGTTTACCAACACTAAGTTTACTGTGGATTTAAACAGCTTGGAAAATTCCAGAAAATGATGTCATGGCTTTAGAAGCTTCTGATAGGCTAATTGACATAATTTGAGTCAATTGGAGGTGTATCTGTGGATGTATTTCAAGGCCTACCTTTAAACTCAGTACCTCTTTGCTTGACATCATGGGAAAATCAAAAGAAATCAGAAGAAAAATTGTAGACCTCCACAAATCTGGTTCATCCTTGGGAGCAATTTCCAAACGCCTGAAGGTACCACTTTCATCTGAACAAACACCATGGGACAACACAGCAGTCATACTGCTCAAGAAGGAGACGTGTTCTGTCTTCTAGAGATGAAAAGTGCAAATCAATCCCAGAACAACAGCAAAGGACCTTGTGAAGATGCTGGAGGAAACGGGTACAAACGTATATCCACAATAAAACGAGTCCTATATCGACAGGACCTGAAAAGCCGCTCAGCAAGGAAGAAGCCACTGTTCCAAAACTGCCATAAAAAAGACAGACTACGGTTTGCAACTGCATATGGGGACAAAGATCATACTTTTTGAAGAAATGTCCTCTGGTCTGATAAAACAAAAATAGAACTGTTTGGCCATAATGACCATCATTATGTTCGGAGGAAAAAGGGGGAGACTTGCAAGCCAAAGAACACCATCCCAACCGTGAAGCACGAGGGTGGCAGCATCATGTTGGGTGCTTAAATAATATAATAATATATGCCATTTAGCAGACGCTTTTATCCAAAGCGACTTACAGTCATGTGTGCATACATTCTACGTATGGGTGGTCCCGGGGATCGAACCCACTACCCTGGCATTACAAGCGCCATGCTCTACCAACTGCTGCAGGAGGGACTGATGCACTTCACAAAATAGATGGCATCATGAGGAAGGAAAATTGTGGATATATTGAAGCAACATCTCAAGAAATCAGTCTGGAAGTTAAAGCTTGGTCTCAAATGGATCTTCCAAATGCTTGGGGTCATTGTCCATACTTCCAAAGTTGTGACAAAATGGCTTAAGGACAACAAAGTCAAGGTATTGGAGTGGCCATCACAAAGCCCTGACCTCAATCCCATAGAAAATTTGTGGGCAGAACTGAAAAAGCGTGTGCAAGCAAGGAGGCCTACAACCTGACTCAGTTACACCAGCTCTGTCAGGAGGAATGGGCCAAAATTCACCCAACTTATTGTGGGAAGCTTGAGGAGGGCTACCTGAAACGTTTGACCCAAGTTAAACAATTTAAAGGCAATGCTACCAAATACTAATTGAGTTTATGTAAACGTCTGACCTACTGGGAAAGTGATAAAATAAAAGCTGAAATAAATCACTCTACTATTATTCTGACATTTCACATTCTTAAAATTAAGTGGTGATCCTACCTGACCTAAGACAGGGAATTTTTACTAGGATTAAATGTCAGGAATTGTGAAAAACTGAGTTAAATGTATTTGGCTAAGGTGTATGTGAACTTCTGACTTCAACTGTATATGTCACAGGAGGTAGTGCACTTGCTCTGTAAACAAAGGGTCCCTGGTTCAAGTTCCATTTCAGCATTCTTCCCTCAATTGCTCCACTAAAATAATGCAATGTTTAGCTTTCCTTCTACATATTCAATTTCTAATATTGCCCATCGTGAAGTGTCCTCTCTTGTGATTCCCTCCTGCCGCAGTGCAAGGCGGCCTATCAGAGCCTGCTGATCACCGACCAGCATAGCCGAACCAGGAAGTACCTGCTGTGTGTGGCCAGTGGCGTGCCATGTGTGTCTCACATCTGGGTGAGGGACTGTTGCAAGGAGGGCAAGCTGCTCAACTACAGGAACTACCTGCTGCCCGCCGGAGTGGGCCCTGACGAGCGCATAGTGGAATGGTGGGGATTGTAGTTGTTTATGTCCAAAAATAGTCAGACTACACCTGTCCCTATCATATAGGAATAATGCAGGCACTTTAAGTCGGCCCTGTCAAGTGATACAAATGTAAACACTGGTAGTCTACTATTTTAATGGCATCCACAGTCTATCAATCAAACACATTTTATAAACCCCTTTTAACAATAGCAGTTGTCACAGTGCTTTACAGATACCCAGCCTAAATCCCCTTAGAGCAAGCAATGCATAAGCACAGTGGCTAGGAAAAACTCCCCTGGAAAGGCAGAAACAGGCTCTGAGGGGTGGCCAGTCCTCTGGATGTACCAGGTGGAGATTTTAAGAGTACTTGTGCCAGATGTGTTCAACTGTTCCTAGATGACCAGCAGGTCAAAACAAATAACCACGGTGGCTGTAGAGTCATGCTTTCAAACTGAACAAAACACTTGAAGAATGAATATGGTCCAGGTGCTGAGGGGAATGCATTGAGTGCTTTTGTTTATTTTGATCAGGCATCCGCGCTGCAGCCCGTTTAAGGCCCTGCGGGTCCTGTTGGTATTTGAGGAGCCGGCGGAGCTGTGGTCTGAGCTGCTGATGATGAGTGGAGCTTCCTCTGTGAGACAGCATCAAGCAGAAAAGGACAGCTCTGGTACATACAGTACAATACATGCTCTCCTGTCCCAGCACTGCTTGAAAATTAACTATCAAAACAAACATGTTGGTGTGTCTATATGGTAACACCCCTAACACTTATTAGCCCTGAAGGTCACGGGTTCAATCCACCTTTTCCACTTTGTTCTCCTGTGTTACATTATTGTCAAGCTAATGTTTCTAATCTTGATCCTTACGCAACAAGTAGTTCAAGATGATCACTAGGTAACATTCTAGAGTAAAAGCCAAAAAGATGACCATGAGCCTTGAGTAGAGACAAATGCATATTCTGGATGTCTGCTTTCATAACGCGTCTTATGTTTGCGTCAACAGACATTCCTGTGGGCAAGTTTGATGTGGTGGTCACAGACCGCACCTGTCCGCCATTGGTTCTGAAGAGTGTGACATCACAGGAAGTACCCATGGTGTCGCCCGAGTGGCTAATCCACAGTCTGATCTGTGGGGAGTGCCTGGGTTACCATAGCAACCCCAATATCATCATGACTACACATCCCCACCTTCATCCTAATCCAAGCCTCCTTCACACACAAAGGTTTATTGTAGGTAGAAGATGCTCTTATCCTCAGATCTGGGATCAGTTTCCCAACTCACAATCATAATGAGGGGTGATATCTGACCCTGTGTCAGTGTTTAGGAGCAACTTGTACCTACATACACACCGTCAACCACATTAAATGTATTGTCAGTTCTATTGCATGCTACTGTATATAGTTTTAACCTGTCTGTTTTTATGGAATAATAAACTGACTTTCATTTTAATGGTTTATTTGTCTGTTTCTTCATGAAAAGGCACACACATTAATGATACAGTATTTACAATTTATACAATAGGGTAAGTAACAGAGCTTGTATCTGATTGAAACAGCCTGTTCTCAAATCGGTTTGTGCTGTAAAGCCAACTCATACAGAGCAAACCGATCTGGGACCAGGCTAGAGGAACCATACAGAATAATCATTGAAAAGAAGAGGTTTCAGGACACAATGGGGTTATGCAACAACATACTGATTTTCATATCCTTCCATCCGACTTGAAGATAAATGGTCTGGAACGCTTGTTACTCAAGACCTCATCTGGAAATCATCCTCCACTTTCTCTCCCAATCAGAAACTGCAAATGAAGGCAAAATACAGGTATCAGTGTTGAGGGTGTGTAGGGTTAAGTTCCCTCTAGACGCTGATCTTGGGTCAGTTTAGCATTTTCCCCACCAGAGCCGAGCAGCCCTATACGCTCACTCCGCAAGTTGCGTAGGGCCCCGCAAATTATGCATGGGCCCTGCCTCCCCTCGTCAAAGCGGGTGTCAATGTTTACAACTTCGATGAGAGGATGAAGTGGAACTATCCTTCTGGTCACGAAAGGAGAAAACACCATGAGAGTGAATTGCGGGATCAGCTAAACTTGTTTGATGTCCGCAAATAACAGTAACGTTAAGTTGATGTACTAGCTTGCAGTGCATCTCCTGGTCTGTCTGTTGCTTGCCAGACACTTCCAGGAATGTGTTCTGTGACTTTGTGCTTGACAAATGTGAGTGAAATACAAAGGGCAACAGTGTTTATAAACTGCAGCTCGGAAAAGATGTGCACAAAATGAAACTCGAGATTTCCAGCAGCAACCTCAAAGCCAGTCCAGACAATATATGGGCGTGATGGCACTGCTCATAGGGACACAATTTTAAAACAAGACAATGATTATCTAGTCTCTCAGTCAAGGTTTAGTTACAACTCTAGACTAATGCAAGATGGAAAGCAATACATTGACTATTGATGTATATATTGAATTTAAAAGTTGCTGGGCATACTGGGCAATATGGATGCACATCTCTCAGTAATAATAACCAAGTATTCAGCCAAGCCATAGTGTAAATAGTATTTTCTATTTGAAAATGTATAAAAGGAAATCTGGGTAAGCCAGTTTGAATGGGCCTGATGCAGAGGATCAAATGAATAGTATTCATCTATAATTTACAGGTGCTATGCTTCAGTTTGTCAGTAGTGGAGATGCTGGATCATCAGTCAGTACAAGCACAGACTCAGTTGATCCACATCCAGCCTCAGCCAGAACTAGACCCAGTACTGCAGTCTTCAGCAAGTACTAACACAGACCCAATACAGCCGTCTTCAGCAAGTACTAACACAGACCCAATACAGCCGTCTTCAGCAAGTACTAACACAGACCCAATACAGCCGTCTTCAGCAAGTACTAACACAGACCCAGTACTGCAGTCTTCAGCAAGTACTAACACAGACCCAATACAGCCGTCTACAGCAAGTACTAACACAGACCCAATAAAGCCGTACACAGGGTGTAGTGTCATGTCCCAACCTGCCCAGGGTGTAGTGGAGTGTCATGTCCCTACCTGCCCAGGGTGTAGTGTAGTGTCATGTCAGGTCCCTGCCTGCCCAGGGTGGAGTGTCATGTAAGGTCCCTACCTGCCCAGGGTGTAGTGTAGTGTCATGTCAGGTCCCTACCTGCCCATGGTGTAGTGTAGTGTCATGTCAGGTCCCTATCTGCCCAGGGTGTAGTGTCATGTCAGTTCCTACCTGCCCAGGGTGTAGTGTCATGTCAGTTCCTACTTGCCCAGGGTGTAGTGTCATGTCTGGTCCCTACCTGCCCAGGGTGTAGTGTCATGTCAGGTCCCTACCTGCCCAGGGTGTAGTGTCATGTCTGGTCCCTACCTGCCCAGGGTGTAGTGTCATGTCAGGTCCCTACCTGCCCAGGGTGTAGTGTAGTGTCATGTCAGGTCCCTACCTGCCCATGGTGTAGTGTAGTGTCATGTCAGGTCCCTATCTGCCCAGGGTGTAGTGTAATGTCAGTTCCTACCTGCCCAGGGTGTAGTGTCATGTCTGGTCCCTACCTGCCCATGGTGTAGTGTAGTGTCATGTCAGGTCCCTATCTGCCCAGGGTGTAGTGTCATGTCAGTTCCTACCTGCCCAGGGTGTAGTGTCATGTCTGGTCCCTACCTGCCCAGGGTGTAGTGTCATGTCTGGTCCCTACCTGCCCAGGGTGTAGTGTCATGTCTGGTCCCTACCTGCCCAGGGTGTAGTGTCATGTCAGTTCCTACCTGCCCAGGGTGTAGTGTCATGTCAGGTCCCTACCTGCCCAGGGTGTAGTGTAGTGTCATGTCAGGTCCCTATCTGCCCAGGGTGTAGTGTCATGTAAGGTCCCTACCTGCCCAGGGTGTAGTGTAGTGTCATGTCAGGTCCCTACCTGCCCAGGGTGTAGTGTCATGTCAGGTCCCTACCTGCCCAGTGTGTAGTGTCATGTCAGGTCCCTACCTTCCCAGGGTAAAGTGTCATGTCAGGTCCCTACCTGCCCAGGGTGTAGTGTAGTGTCAGGTCCCTATCTGCCCAGGGTGTAGTGTAGTGTCATGTCCCTATCTGCCCAGGGTGTAGTGTCATGTCAGGTCCCTATCTGCCCAGGGTGTAGTGTCATGTCAGGTCCCTACCTGCCCAGGGTGCCTCCTGACTGGGTGTAGTACTTGTTGTAGTCCAGCCTGAGCAGCAGCTGAGCCAGGTCAGAGTTGATCTGGTGGTTTCTGACACCTGACAGGATCTTGAAGAGCAGGAAGGACTGACGACTGAAACCCTGAAATTACAGATGAAGTACTTCATTGTTTACATTGGCCATTTAGCACCAAAGATTACAAGCAATTACTATAATATAGTAATATAGACGTGACAATGGGTGAAAGGTTATTGTTAGCAGTTCTAGCAGACTTACCTTGACCAAGATGTCCAGTTGGGCTGTTCCTCTCTCATCCAGCGGAGCCACGTTCTGGCTGACCAATGAGCAGAAGTTATGACACAGCTCCAGGATCTCATTCAGACAATGGAACACCTGGGATAGGAGAGAAGACATTGGACAAAATAAAAAAATGAATGGGAAACCATAGCTAAGTGGTCATTCAAAGCTGAATCCTAATTTGATAGTGTTGTTATGCATGATTAGCACTCAACACGCAATAACACGTTCAAGGTTGTCTTCATTTCAGTCGTGTTGTGCCATTGGGTCAGGTAAGTGGTTACCTTGTCAGGAACCATATCAAAGTGACATGGCAATCTGATCATCTGCATAACGTGACTGCAATAAAGAAGTCGTTGAAGTGGCCTTAAATTACTGCCACATTGTATTCACGTCAAATGCTAATAAATTGAGACGCTAACCGGCTTGAGCAGGATGAAGGACTGTGCTAGCAGGTTGCTAAGGAAGTGGTC
This sequence comes from Oncorhynchus gorbuscha, assembly GCF_021184085.1. Classification (NCBI taxonomy): domain Eukaryota; kingdom Metazoa; phylum Chordata; class Actinopteri; order Salmoniformes; family Salmonidae; genus Oncorhynchus; species Oncorhynchus gorbuscha. The sequence goes on along the minus strand of NC_060177.1, from coordinate 11,714,481 downwards.
GTGGGCCAGCCGGATGCTCTCAAAGTCTCTGGTGGAGTTGATCTGCTGCAGCAGCTGAGAGAACTGAGACTCCAGTACGTCCACCTGAGAGACGAGGGAGGAGAGAGGAGGAGCAGCACAGCCATGTTAGAAATATGGCACCAACAACAAGGTCATTCATAGCCTGGTCATAGGAATAGATGTGTTGTCTTGCCAACTCCTATGACCACCTTTGAGCTGGCTATACAGATATGGGACCAGTTTTGAAAGAGGGCCCGAAAGAAAGGAATGCTTGTTTGCATTAATATGGCCGTGGTAAACTGAGTGTGGTGCATTGAGCCTCTCAAATTTCCTCCCAAAGCTGAATATGAACAGGTAAAAAACCTATACAGTCTTGTCTTTACTACTGCTCTCTATTCTTAAAAACAGACCAGATGCACTGTACAGTACTTAGTCTTTGGATGTACAGATGACACGTGGTTGTGGTTCCGTGTGGCTCAGTTGGTAGAGTATGGCACTTGGAAAGCAAGGGTTCGATTCCCACGGGGGACAAATATGAAAACGTATGCACTCACTACTGTGACAGAGTCTGCTAAATGACACATGTCATTTCCTGGAGATATAATCACCTGTAGGTAGTACTGCAGGTTGTCCACCAGGAAAGCCATGTGGTTACGTAGCCTCCACTTGACAGCGTCTGTCTGGTTGGATTTGAGGTGTTTCCTCTGCATCTGTAGAGCCCAGCAGTGCTGCAGCTCAGACTGCACCCGACGCACACTCAGCAGGTAACGAAATATCAAATATCACATTATACCTGGGAGACAGGACAGAGTCAGGGATATTATATTATACCTGGGAGACAGGACAGAGTCAGGGATATTATATTATACCTGGGAGACAGGACAGAGTCAGGGATATTATATTATACCTGGGAGACAGGACAGAGTCAGGGATATTATATTATACCTGGGAGACAGGACAGAGTCAGGGATATTATATTATACCTGGGAGACAGGACAGAGTCAGGGATATTATATTATACCTGGGAGACAGGACAGAGTCAGGGATATTATATTATACCTGGGAGACAGGACAGAGTCAGGGATATTATATTATACCTGGGAGACAGGACAGAGTCAGGGATATTATATTATACCTGGGAGACAGGACAGAGTCAGGATATTATATATTAGTCAGGGATATTATACCTGGGAGACAGGACAGAGTCAGGGATATTACATTATACCTGGGAGACAGGACAGAGTCAGGGATATTACATTATACCTGGGAGACAGGATATTACACCTGGGAGTCAGGGATATTACATTATACCTGGGAGACAGGACAGAGTCAGGGATATTACATTATACCTGGGAGACAGGACAGAGTCAGGGATATTACATTATACCTGGGAGACAGGACAGAGTCAGGGATATTACATTATACCTGGGAGACAGGACAGAGTCAGGGATATTATATTATACCTGGGAGACAGGACAGAGTCAGGGATATTATATTATACCTGGGGACAGGACAGAGTCAGGGATATTATATTATACCTGGGAGACAGGACAGAGTCAGGGATATTATATTATACCTGGGAGACAGGACAGAGTCAGGGATATTATATTATACCTGGGAGACAGGACAGAGTCAGGGATATTATATTATACCTGGGAGACAGGACAGAGTCAGGGATATTATATTATACCTGGGAGACAGGACAGAGTCAGGGATATTATATTATACCTGGGAGACAGGACAGAGTCAGGGATATTATATTATACCTGGGAGACAGGACAGAGTCAGGGATATTATATTATACCTGGGAGACAGGACAGAGTCAGGGATATTATATTATACCTGGGAGACAGGACAGAGTCAGGGATATTATATTATACCTGGGAGACAGGACAGAGTCAGGGATATTACATTATACCTGGGAGACAGGACAGAGTCAGGGATATTACATTATACCTGGGAGACAGGACAGAGTCAGGGATATTACATTATACCTGGGAGACAGGACAGAGTCAGGGATATTATATTATACCTGGGAGACAGGACAGAGTCAGGGATATTACATTATACCTGGGAGACAGGACAGAGTCAGGGATATTACATTATACCTGGGAGACAGGACAGAGTCAGGGATATTATATTATACCTGGGAGACAGGACAGAGTCAGGGATATTATATTATACCTGGGAGACAGGACAGAGTCAGGGATATTATATTATACCTGGGGGACAGGACAGAGTCAGGGATATTATATTATACCTGGGAGACAGGACAGAGTCAGGGATATTATATTATACCTGGGAGACAGGACAGAGTCAGGGATATTATATTATACCTGGGAGACAGGACAGAGTCAGGGATATTATATTATACCTGGGGGACAGGACAGAGTCAGGGATATTATATTATACCTGGGAGACAGGACAGAGTCAGGGATATTACATTATACCTGGGAGACAGGACAGAGTCAGGGATATTATATTATACCTGGGAGACAGGACAGAGTCAGGGATATTATATTATACCTGGGAGACAGGACAGAGTCAGGGATATTACATTATACCTGGGAGACAGGACAGAGTCAGGGATATTATATTATACCTGGGAGACAGGACAGAGTCAGGGATATTACATTATACCTGGGGGACAGGACACGGTCGTGAATGTGCTATGATGATAGTGTCAGTTTCAGCAAGACTAGCTAAGTCTAAACTGAATCGGACACAACTGATCATAAGGAAAATAAAAACAAGTTATATATATATTTTTTAACCTTTATTTAACTAGGCAAGTCAGTTAAGAACAAATTCTTATTTTCAATGACGGCCTAGGAACAATGGGATGACTGCCTGTTCAGGGGCAGAACAACAGACTTGTACCTTGTCAGCTCGGGGATTTGAACTTGAAACCTTTCGGTTACTAGTCCAACGCTCTAACCACTAGGCTGCCCTGCCGCCCCAAATATGAACAGAGAACTTGTGAGGAATGCAATACGAAAACATGACGGTACAAACAATGGTTATATACACACTCACTGACCAGTGTATTAGGTATACCCATCTAGTACTGGGTCAGACACCCCTTTGCCTCCAGTGGTTATATACACTCACTGACCAGTGTATTAGGTAAACCCATCTAGTACTGGGTCAGACACCCCTTTGCCTCCAGTGGTTATACACACTCACTGACCAGTGTATTAGGTATACCCATCTAGTACTGGGTCAGACACCCCTTTGCCTCCAGTGGTTATATACACTCACTGACCAGTGTATTAGGTATACCCATCTAGTACTGGGTCAGATACCCCTTTGCCTCCAGTGGTTATATACACTCACTGACCAGTGTATTAGGTATACCCATCTAGTACTGGGTCAGACACCCCTTTGCCTCCAGTGGTTATATACACTCACTGACCAGTGTATTAGGTACACCCATCTAGTACTGGGTCAGACACCCCTTTGCCTCCAGTGGTTATATACACTCACTGACCAGTGTATTAGGTATACCCATCTAGTACTGGGTCAGACACCCCTTTGCCTCCAGTGGTTATATACACTCACTGACCAGTGTATTAGGTATACCCATCTAGTACTGGGTCAGATACCCCTTTGCCTCCAGTGGTTATATACACTCACTGACCAGTGTATTAGGTATACCCATCTAGTACTGGGTCAGACACCCCTTTGCCTCCAGTGGTTATATACACTCACTGACCAGTGTATTAGGTACACCCATCTAGTACTGGGTCAGACACCCCTTTGCCTCCAGTGGTTATATACACTCACTGACCAGTGTATTAGGTATACCCATCTAGTACTGGGTCAGACACCCCTTTGCCTCCAGTGGTTATATACACTCACTGACCAGTGTATTAGGTATACCCATCTAGTACTGGGTCAGATACCCCTTTGCCTCCAGTGGTTATATACACTCACTGACCAGTGTATTAGGTATACCCATCTAGTACTGGGTCAGATACCCCTTTGCCTCCAGTGGTTATATACACTCACTGTCCAGTGTATTAGGTATACCCATCTAGTACTGGGTCAGATACCCCTTTGCCTCCAGTGGTTATATACACTCACTGACCAGTGTATTAGGTATACCCATCTAGTACTGGGTCAGACACCCCTTTGCCTCCAGTGGTTATATACACTCACTGACCAGTGTATTAGGTATACCCATCTAGTACTGGGTCAGATACCCCTTTGCCTCCAGTGGTTATATACACTCACTGACCAGTGTATTAGGTATACCCATCTAGTACTGGGTCTGACCAGATACCCCTAGTACTTCAGCCTGCCTCCAGTGGTTATATACACTCACTGACCAGTGTATTAGGTATACCCATCTAGTACTGGGTCAGATACCCCTTTGCCTCCAGTGGTTATATACACTCACTGACCAGTGTATTAGGTATACCCATCTAGTACTGGGTCAGACACCCCTTTGCCTCCAGTGGTTATATACACTCACTGACCAGTGTATTAGGTATACCCATCTAGTACTGGGTCAGACACCCCTTGCCTCCAGTGGTTATATACACTCACTGACCAGTGTATTAGGTATACCCATCTAGTACTGGGTCAGACACCCTTTGCCTCCAGTGGTTATATACACTCACTGACCAGTGTATTAGGTATACCCATCTAGTACTGGGTCAGACACCCCTTTGCCTCCAGTGGTTATATACACTCACTGACCAGTGTATTAGGTAAACCCATCTAGTACTGGGTCAGACACCCCTTTGCCTCCAGTGGTTATACACACTCACTGACCAGTGTATTAGGTATACCCATCTAGTACTGGGTCAGACACCCCTTTGCCTCCAGTGGTTATATACACTCACTGACCAGTGTATTAGGTATACCCATCTAGTACTGGGTCAGATACCCCTTTGCCTCCAGTGGTTATATACACTCACTGACCAGTGTATTAGGTATACCCATCTAGTACTGGGTCAGATACCCCTTTGCCTCCAGTGGTTATATACACTCACTGACCAGTGTATTAGGTACACCCATCTAGTACTGGGTCAGACACCCCTTTGCCTCCAGTGGTTATATACACTCACTGACCAGTGTATTAGGTATACCCATCTAGTACTGGGTCAGACACCCCTTTGCCTCCAGTGGTTATATACACTCATTGACCAGTGTATTAAGTATACCCATCTAGTACTGGGTCAGATACCCCTTTGCCTCCAGTGGTTATATACACTCACTGACCAGTGTATTAGGTACACCCATCTAGTACTGGGTCAGACACCCCTTTGCCTCCAGTGGTTATATACACTCACTGACCAGTGTATTAGGTACACCCATCTAGTACTGGGTCAGACACCCCTTTGCCTCCAGTGGTTATATACACTCACTGACCAGTGTATTAGGTACACCCATCTAGTACTGGGTCAGACACCCCTTTGCCTCCAGTGGTTATATACACTCACTGACCAGTGTATTAGGTATACCCATCTAGTACTGGGTCAGATACCCCTTTGCCTCCAGTGGTTATATACACTCACTGACCAGTGTATTAGGTATACCCATCTAGTACTGGGTCAGATACCCCTTTGCCTCCAGTGGTTATATACACTCACTGTCCAGTGTATTAGGTATACCCATCTAGTACTGGGTCAGATACCCCTTTGCCTCCAGTGGTTATATACACTCACTGACCAGTGTATTAGGTATACCCATCTAGTACTGGGTCAGACACCCCTTTGCCTCCAGTGGTTATATACACTCACTGACCAGTGTATTAGGTATACCCATCTAGTACTGGGTCAGATACCCCTTTGCCTCCAGTGGTTATATACACTCACTGACCAGTGTATTAGGTATACCCATCTAGTACTGGGTCAGATACCCCTTTGCCTCCAGTGGTTATATACACTCACTGACCAGTGTATTAGGTATACCCATCTAGTACTGGGTCAGATACCCCTTTGCCTCCAGTGGTTATATACACTCACTGACCAGTGTATTAGGTACACCCATCTAGTACTGGGTCAGACACCCTTTGCCTCCAGTGGTTATATACACTCACTGACCAGTGTATTAGGTATACCCATCTAGTACTGGGTCAGATACCCCTTTGCCTCCAGTGGTTATATACACTCACTGACCAGTGTATTAGGTATACCCATCTAGTACTGGGTCAGATACCCCTTTGCCTCCAGTGGTTATATACACTCACTGTCCAGTGTATTAGGTATACCCATCTAGTACTGGGTCAGATACCCCTTTGCCTCCAGTGGTTATATACACTCACTGACCAGTGTATTAGGTATACCCATCTAGTACTGGGTCAGACACCCCTTTGCCTCCAGTGGTTATATACACTCACTGACCAGTGTATTAGGTATACCCATCTAGTACTGGGTCAGATACCCCTTTGCCTCCAGTGGTTATATACACTCACTGACCAGTGTATTAGGTATACCCATCTAGTACTGGGTCAGATACCCCTTTGCCTCCAGTGGTTATATACACTCACTGACCAGTGTATTAGGTATACCCATCTAGTACTGGGTCAGATACCCCTTTGCCTCCAGTGGTTATATACACTCACTGACCAGTGTATTAGGTATACCCATCTAGTACTGGGTCAGATACCCCTTGCCTCCAGTGGTTATATACACTCACTGACCAGTGTATTAGGTATACCCATCTAGTACTGGGTCAGACACCCCTTTGCCTCCAGTGGTTATATACACTCACTGACCAGTGTATTAGGTATACCCATCTAGTACTGGGTCAGACACCCCTTTGCCTCCAGTGGTTATATACACTCACTGACCAGTGTATTAGGTATACCCATCTAGTACTGGGTCAGACACCCCTTTGCCTCCAGTGGTTATATACACTCACTGACCAGTGTATTAGGTATACCCATCTAGTACTGGGTCAGACACCCCTTTGCCTCCAGTGGTTATATACACTCACTGACCAGTGTATTAGGTATACCCATCTAGTACTGGGTCAGATACCCCTTTGCCTCCAGTGGTTATATACACTCACTGACCAGTGTATTAGGTATACCCATCTAGTACTGGGTCAGTAACCCCTTTGCCTCCAGTGGTTATATACACTCACTGACCAGTGTATTAGGTATACCCATCTAGTACTGGGTCAGACACCCCTTTGCCTCCAGTGGTTATATACACTCACTGACCAGTGTATTAGGTATACCCATCTAGTACTGGGTCAGACACCCCTTTGCCTCCAGTGGTTATATACACTCACTGACCAGTGTATTAGGTATACCCATCTAGTACTGGGTCAGACACCCCTTTGCCTCCAGTGGTTATATACACTCACTGACCAGTGTATTAGGTATACCCATCTAGTACTGGGTCAGACACCCCTTTGCCTCCAGTGGTTATATACACTCACTGACCAGTGTATTAGGTATACCCATCTAGTACTGGGTCAGATACCCCTTTGCCTCCAGTGGTTATACACACTCACTGACCAGTGTATTAGGTATACCCATCTAGTACTGGGTCAGACACCCCTTTGCCTCCAGTGGTTATATACACTCACTGACCAGTGTATTAGGTATACCCATCTAGTACTGGGTCAGATACCCCTTTGCCTCCAGTGGTTATATACACTCACTGACCAGTGTATTAGGTATACCCATCTAGTACTGGGTCAGATACCCCTTTGCCTCCAGTGGTTATATACACTCACTGACCAGTGTATTAGGTATACCCATCTAGTACTGGGTCAGACATCCCTTTGCCTCCAGAACAGCCCAAATTCACTTTTTTAGTTAATAACCGAATACAGACCTAAGAAACAACAACTTACAGATGCACACAATCAACGTCTACATCTCCTCCGTCCAGACCCGCATGCTCACACCTCCGTCCAGACCAGCATGCTCAGTCCAGACACCTCAGTCCAGACCCGCATGCTCACACCTCCGTCCAGACCCGCATGCTCACACCTCCGTCCAGACCCGCATGCTCACACCTCCGTCCAGACCCGCATGCTCACACCTCCGTCCAGACCCGCATGCTCACACCTCCGTCCAGACCCGCATGCTCACACCTCCGTCCAGACCCGCATGCTCACACCTCCGTCCAGACCCGCATGCTCACAGACCCGCATGCTCACACCTCCGTCCAGACCCGCATGCTCACACCTCCGTCCAGACCCGCATGCTCACACCTCCGTCCAGACCCGCATGCTCACACCTCCGTCCAGACCCGCATGCTCACACCTCCGTCCAGACCCGCATGCTCACACCTCCGTCCAGACCCGCATGCTCACACCTCCGTCCAGACCCGCATGCTCACACCTCCATCCAGACCCGCATGCTCACACCTCCATCCACAGCGCACTGTTGTTTACCACATGGCCTGAAACAGCACCGTTTTGTTTCTCTCCATAGCCCCAGCTCTTTCAATATTTAAATAATAAATCATTACGTTTTTCAAGATGAGTTATGAGCCTGAATTCTTTGGGGAATGGATTCTACAAGCCGGAAATGCTCCACAGGGATGTTGTTCCATGCTGACATGATGGCACCACACAGTTGCTGCAGATTGGCTATGGTCTACCAGCATCCATCGGACTGTACCATTGACACCAGGCAGGATGGGTTCCATGCTGACATGATGGCACCACACAGTTGCTGCAGATTGGCTATGGTCTACCAGCATCCATCGGACTGTACCATTGACACCAGGCAGGATGGGTTCCATGCTGACATGATGGCACCACACAGTTGCTGCAGATTGGCTATGGTCTACCAGCATCCATCGGACTGTACCATTGCCACCAGGCAGGATGGGTTCCATGGACTTATCCTACATCTGCCATCAACATGATGCAACAGGACACGGATTCGTCGGACCAGGCAATGTTTTTCCACTCCTCAATTGTCCAGTGTTGGTGATGGCCTGCCCACTGGAGCCACTTCTTCTTGTTTGTACCTGTTAGGAGTGGAACCCAGTGTGGTCATCTGCTGCAATAGCCCATCTGTGACAAAGGTTGGCGAGTTCTGCGTTGCGAAAAGCCGTACTGCAGACCACTGTTGTACTGCGCCGTTATTTGCCTGTTTGTGGCCCAACTATTATATTGCATGATTCTTACCATTCTCCTTCAACCTCTCATCAACGAGCGGTTTTTGCTCACAGGACTGACGCTGACTGGATGGTTTTTGTTTGACACACCATTCTCTGTAAACCCTAGACACTGTTATGCGTGAAAAGCCCAGGAGGGCGGTCGTTTGTGAGATACTGGATCCGGGACGCCTGGCAGCGATGATCATACCACGTTCAGTCACTTCGGTCAGTCATTTTGCCCATTCTAACGTTCAATCGAACAGTAACTGAATGCCTCAATGCCTGTCTGCCTGCATTATATAGCAAGCCACAGACTCACTGTCTGTAGGGAGATCCATTTTGGTGAACGGGTGGTGTACCTAATAAACTGGGAGTGTAATGTTAAAATAGTCCATTGTCTGTTTGCACAAACATTTGCTAATGGAAATCACTTCACGTTGAAGGTAGAGTCAGCAATGCACAAAGTAAAAAGCAATATTGTGTCGATTTCCACAACTACTAAGAGCATTGAAGCACGAGGCTAAACTTCTCCACTGTTACGGGTCCTGCGGCGATCACATTGGGCCCTGGTCAAAAGTAGTGCACTATATAGGGAATAAGGGACCATTTGGGAGGCAGACGTTGCCTGCTGTACAATACTCACTTCTCCAGAACGGCAGGGGTGAAGAGGATGTGCAGGGGCCACTGGACCTTGTAGGCCAAGCCCAGAGCAGCCCAGCCCGTAGGGGGCACCTCCCTGGGGGAGGACTCCTGTGGGGGAGTGGCCCCTTCCCTGGTCCCTGTGGCATCTGAGAACACAATCATACCGTTAGCCACAGGATGGCTCCACACCAGAGTATGTCAGGAGAGTTGGGCGGTTTGAAATCTCACTCATGGAACAGTCTTTGTTAACCACTCTGCCGCTCAACATCCTTCCTCCTGCTCTGCTAAAAGAATATTTTTAAAACGCTCACAGGAACAAACAAATAAAACTGCTGCTCCAAATTCACCCCATTCATGTTTTGGTTCAAAATAATTTAACAAACACCCCATATACTTTTGTGACTATGTACCATTTGTTTTTGAAGTAGGCTGTCATAAGAAGGTTCAACATAGGCTACTAAACAAGCACCTACCTAGGTGATAGGTTGTGGCCACTGTGTTAAAAACAAGTAGCTTTTTCTCTAATCCATTGATGATCAGATACGTCAGTTGTAACTGGTTCTGTTCAACTCTAATTTTACACTTGATAGTAATGTTACAAACTTAGACTATTTTTTAACAATAGCTTATATAGAAACCAAAACGTCTCTGGTGCTGCTGCATGGCCCCATTGGTTGTCTTGTCATCAATTATACAGTCTGTGACAGATTTCTTGGTCGACTCATATCAACATTTCTGCGCATTAGTGGTGGGGTAGGCTAAATAAATACAACAGAACAGACCTTAATAAAAGAATGGTGATGAAGGAAGTTAAAAATGGTGGACAGAGCATGGCCTGAGGACGTGGCTGAACATTACCGGAGCGCAATTGGGATTCTCTCCAACGATCCTACATTTTTAAAATGTTTTTTTTATTTTTTTTATTCAGCCAAATAACACACACTCCATTCTTCTCTCCACATCCTCTGATCCACTCCATCACATTGTTCACAAGATGGCACACACTGGGTAGAAGACATAGAAGAATTACCATCCCAAATAGCACCCTATTCCCTATGAAGTGCACTACTTTGACCAGAACTTTGTGAAGAATAGTGCACTATTATTACATTTACATTTAAGTCATTTAGCAGACGCTCTAATCCAGAGCGACTTACAACTTGGTGCATTCACCTTATGACATCCAGTGGAACAGTCACTTTACAATAGTGCATCTAAATCTTAAGGGGGGTGAGAAGGATTACTTATGTGGATTAGGGTGCCAAGTTCAACAGCCTTCTTTTCTCGTCTGCTTTTAAAAGATACCAGGTGACTTCCCAGTACACATCCATCAGATTGCCTTCTCTCATCTGGTGTTCCCAGGTTATAGCAGGAGAGATGAGGGAGAGATGACCAAGACAGGCATGCATAGACTGTCTTACAGTTAGCCACCAGATGGCAGAAACTGGTTACATGAAAATATACTGGAGCACACAGCCGCTGGTCCCAATGTTTCTTACCCTTGGCCCTGAACTTTCCATGTTTACAGATCTGATTGGTATAGAAATGTATAAGAAGTGTCATGGTGGACCTTCTGCCATATTACAGATCTGCAAACATGGAAGAGTAAGTTAGGGCCATGGGTTAGTAGGGAGCAGACCTGTGTTCAAATGCTATTTAGGGTATTTCAATCAATTTCAAAAGACATTTCAAAGTAAATATTTTCTTTGAAAATACAACTAGCTGAATATTGGAATGTATTTGGAAATACACTTAATGTATTGGCATGTATTACAAAATACACTGAAAATAAGTATTTTAAAAACAAATACTCAAATAAACATGTACTGAGCCCAGGTCTAGTAGGGAGTGAAAAGAGAACTCTAAGCAGCTCTAGTTAAACATAGAGTTAGATCTCCTAGACTCTAGTAGAGGGTTTCTGCTCCAATGAAAAGCCACTCTGAGGAACAAACCTTTGCTCTCCTTCCCCTGGTAGTCGATGGTGAGGTGCAGGAGAGGCAGGAGGTTGTCATCGTCCAACAACACCTTGTGGGCAGCCTGCTGAAAGGCCACATTTACGTCTGTGGAAGAAGGGGTGGGAAAACAGACACTGTTACATCAAAGAATGACTGCAATACACATGAACCTGTTCATATTCTTCTGTACGGCATCCTTCCTTCCTTCCTTCCTTCCTTCCTTCCTTCCTTCCGTCCTTCCTTCCGTCCTTCCTTCCTTCCTTCCTTCCTTGGAATAACAACAATCAGAAATGACTGGGTTGGTGAAAGATATTTACTGGAACCCCTACTTTGACCTCGCCACAGTGTTAGATCAGTGATCACTTCAAGAAAGGGAAGACGTTAGGATCCAGTTTAAACTGCATTTTTAAGTATTCCAACAGGACCATGGTTTGTGATTGAATAAAGGGGGAATTTTCCATAAAATGATGTAGGCCCTTAGGAGGTAGAATGCGCTATCAAGTTTAGATGTCTGTTAGAGTATACTGATCCTGGATCTGTAAACATACCGTGTTCAGTGACAGCCGTGGGCGGGGTCTTGAGCATGTGCTGAGCGTGGTCAATGAACACCTGGTACAGCTCGCCACGGCCCAACAGGTAAAAGTCCTTTATGATCTACAGGGAAAAGAAACGGGCGTGTTTGAGGGTCAGCTTTAACAAGGCGAGGCACAGAATCACTCATCTTGATCACATAAGGAGTAGTTATTTGAGATGCAAGGGGATTTGTAGATAAGTGATTCTCAGCAGTCCGACAGCAATGTAGTCGAGCTCAAACATGACCACTAACAATCTGAAATCAACTGTAAACTGTCACAGCTAGATAGTCCAAATACAAACCTTCAGTTGCCCCAGGAGATCAGATTCCTCCACCATTAATGTCCACAGGTGCTGCAAATAGAAGGATACATTCATTCACCATCTGTTGATTGGATTCACATACCGACGACTAATGTATGGAGTTATTGAGATGAATATGGCCCTAATATCAACTGAATAGAACAGGACCTTTTTGTCCAGCTGATAGTGGGAAGCTGCAGCAGACTTTACAAAACACATATCTGACATTTCCTCAGATATGTTGAAGTCTGAAGCCCACCTCTGCCACGGTGCTGCGGATGCCGTCTATGAGGTTCTCAAAGTCACTAGGCTGAAGAGGGGCTGCTGTTTGAGACGGTGCAGCTCTGTTGAAGCAGGTCCTCCTGGTGCTTCAGTATAGAGCCTGGACACAAACACACACAGAGGGAGGAAAACATGATGCATCAAATCTTCCAAAATCTTCCATTCCAAGTTGAACGTGGATCTCCTGAAGTGATATTGTCTCAATATGTTACATTGAAGTAGTGCTCGGCGAGATAGTTTGGGGATTTTTTAGCAACCAAAGCAAACCAAATAGATGCCAAAATCAGCAATAATACTAATGGTGCTGACCTGAGTGAGGGTGAAAAGACAGAAAACGCCCCTTTCTCCTCCCTCTACTGTTTCCCTACTGTAGCTAAATCATGAACAAGTCAACGTGAAACATGCTACAGCTAATAACAAGAGTACATGTGTGGACCAGGTTCTCACCAGCTCTGGACGGGCTGTGGTTGTGGTTCTCAAACATCTGGACGGACTCCCCTACGAAGAGGATCTTCTCAGCCACGCGGATGGGGACGTAGGAGGGCAGCATCTCAGCCCGCAGAGAGAACTGCTGCAGGGCCGGGGCCAGCATGTTCTCTTCCTCTATCAGCCTCTACAACGGAATACAGACAACAGCATCGTTCATTAGGGAACACAATGGAAAACATTTTCAAACAGAAAACCAAAATGTCTGGGTACTCACTCCTGTTTCAGTTAGTTTTTTCTCTGCTTTGTGCCTTATGAAAATGACCCAAATCAGCTGCCTGAAACTGACTGGAAGTACATACAGACTTTTAGATCTTATCCATCC